>NC_056733.1:721877919-722177919 GCF_019279795.1 Protopterus annectens
TAGAAGTTCTTCACTATGGTCTTTTGTTTGGGGTGGGGGGATGTGGATTTCCAGTGAGATTAGTTTATGATCAGATCTCACCAATGAGGGATATACTTCGGTGTGGAGCATTTTGTCCCCATGTTTGTGACAATGAGATCTAGTATATTTTGTCCTCGTGGGAACAGTAACTAGCTGTTCCATGGCATTTGAATTTATGAACTCCAGGAACCGTTGGGCTAGAATGTTAGGGCTTGAGTAATGTTCCCAGTCTATATTCGGGTAGTTGAAGTCACCCAATATGATGGTGTTTGGAGATACATTTATACCCTCCAGTGTCTTCAGGAAGGCTGTGTGGGGTTCCTGAGTTTGAGAGGGTGGCCTGTAGCATGCTACAATTTGTAGAGCAGTTTTGCCTATGGTTAGTTGCACCTGGATGGTTTCCGAAGCTTCATGCGTTGCCACCAACGGTGACCAACGCTGTATACTGTATACAGCATATATATATATATATATATATATATATATATATATATATATATATATATATATATATATATATATATATATATATATATATATATATATATATATATATATATGATACACCAGTTAAGGATTGGATATGTTCACAGGCCGTGCCAATGGGGGTGGGGGTCCAATCAACAAACGTGTAGCATGTAGCATCAACCCCCCCACCTAGACAAGTGAAACATACAAACACAAGATACAAAAGTACAATGTTGAAACCACAGACAAACTATTCTGCCCAAATCCTGTAAAAACAATCCTTTTATTGTAAAACCAATACACAATTCGTGTCTTGTTTAGTGCTTTCACCCAGCATAAATGGGCTTCCTCAGAACAACAGTTTCATGAATGAAAGCCATTTAAATAGATTTTTTGGCGCAAAAAAAACGGATGTAACCTGCCCTTAAAGTGATACATTTGTTATTACAAATGTTGATGCCTTAAAATTACAATACATTATGTTACAATTGTTACCAAAAATTAACTAAAACTGCATTACATACATACTAATAATAATTTCTTAACATATAAAATTCTAAAAATAAATATATATATATATATATATATATATATATATATATATATATATATATATATATATATATATATGCTGATGTCACTCTCTTACCATATACAAACCGAATTCAACAAAACCCTAAAAAAAAATAAATGTAGCATAGTACATATATTTGTATATTTATATGTTTGTTGACATCACCTTTAAGTAATTATTAAAAGCATTGTCATAAATCTACAATTCTTTTTACAATCGAACAATAATGCTTGAACTAGGTTATATCTGTGATTATAAAAAATGCTATATTCCTCATTATAAAGTGTCTGTACCTATTTTATTCTACATAATACCCTCTTCTCATACTGTATGTCTATAACTTCTCACTTATTGTCTAATACTGTATGTCAGTAACTTCTCACTTATTGTCTAATAGCCAATATAGGTTTGATTGATATATATTCATTCAAACCTGGTGGTGTTGAGGCATCAGTGAATAACTGCCACCATACTTCCTTATATCCTACGGTTGCCTTCCTATTACACCCCTCGGATTTAAATTTATATTTTCTAAAAAAGCAAATTTAAATTTGTGTGTCTCATCATACTTGTCAATATGTCTATATAATACATTGTTAGAATATTTTCTTTTTAGACTACATAGGTGGTCATAAATGTGCTTTTTAAAGCATCTTTCTGTCTTTCCTATATAGTATCCAGGACATACACTGCACTTCACCAAATATATCACAAAACTAGAATTACAGTTGCCATGTCTGAACCTTATGATGGTACTATTTATATTCTCCAAAACAATGCTTTCATCTTCCATTATAGCATGGCATTTGTTACAACTTCCGCACTTACTAGTGCGTTTATTGTTGTTGTTATTAACATTCATATTTCCACTAGTGCCACCTTGTTCTAATTGTTTTTTCAAATTACTTCCCATTTTGTACACAAAAGTTGGATTATTTCCTACTATCTCTTTCAACTCATCATACGCCAATAATATATTCCAATTATTGTTCATAATTCTCTTAATCTTATGTACCTGAGGACCATATTCTAGTACACATGCATGTTGGTATTTTCCTTTTGACCTGTCTGCATCTTTGATCAAACTCATAGGTCTGTTTTCACCCTTAAATGCTCCTAACAGTGGTGGGTATTTTTCCCCATTGTTGTATAACATACTGTTTTATGTCTTCCATCATTTCCCTATTGTATCCCCTTACTTCAAATAATTCTGTAATATAATCCAATTCATCTACCATTTCTTCATATCTAGAGGTCATGTGAGCTGCTCTAATACACTGACCCTTGAAAATGTTGTGAAGCTGCTTTCTAGGATGGTTACTAGAAAATTGTAAATAATCATTGGAAAATGTGCTCTTTCTATATATACGTGATTTGAATCCATTTAAATCATGGGATACAAATGTATCCAAGTATGCTATACCATTGTGACTAACTGAATGAGTAAATCTTAAAAACTCATGAATGATCACCCCAGTATTAATTGGGATATGTAGCTGGGGTCAATTTGAAGCTCTACACCCCGGGTCACCACTGACAATGGACAAGCATACAGTCCAAGAGTCCCGGTTGACAGATGTGAAAAAAATGCATGATGTTGCGTGTGTATGCGGGAGCAAGCGGGTATAAGTCTGTTTGGCTGCTGGTATGTGAGTACCACACTGGTGAAGCAATGTAGAGGCTAACTGAGGGCAATATGCCACAACCAGATGTCAGTAATGCTGTGCTTCACGAAAACAAGCGCCTACCCACCTACAAATGTTCTACAGTGTCATAGTCACTCTGTAGCCAACAGCTGTTGTTGTGGCCATTATCAAAATAATCTGCACTGCCAGGTTGCAAACCCCTGACCCTGCACACTATAGTAGACATGGGTTCCACTAAACCATGGTGGATAAATATTCAGCTGCTGTGATCACAAACACATCATCCAGCACAGGCATTCAACATTATAGGAAATGTATATAAGTGTGTAGATTAATACCAGAACATGTGTCCATTGCTCAACCACAGTATTATGAGCAGTCTATGTGCAGCACAGAACAGTGCCTGTCCAATCATACTTTGAGAACAGTAGTCCTGCATAATACCGAAGGGAATAATGATATACGGTGCACACCATGGGGGTGTGTGAGCGTGCTTCATGCACAGTATGTCATACCTGGGGCATTGGTACCGTGGAACCGGGAGATGAGGCTGGCCAGGTGTGTGAGCAAACCACTGCTACACAATACCCTGGCAGGATGCTACCAGTGGGAGAAACACTGTAGACCAGCTAGGTCTACTCTTGACACAACAACAGGTCCGTCCCTGATGGGATGAGCCAACAGTTGTGGGTCATATCGATGTTACCACCAGTATCAGAGGAGGATCAGGGGAAGGCTGGTACATACGTGGACTAAACGGATGAAGAGCCTGCAGACGCTTGGGTGGGGACAGTATACTGGAGGTGTACCGAGACGTGCAGAGAGGGAAATGTGTAGAGGTATAGTATGGCAAGGCTAGCAACCAGGGAATGGATGGATGCTGTGCATGTGGAGCTCGGGGGCCTGGGGAAGGGAACATGGGTATAACGTTATGGTAGACATATACATACAGAGCAAAACAGCAATAGTGCAGTGGCCAGAGCATCCGCCTAACCCGCACGCATTCCCGGGTCGAGTCCCACTGCAGCACATCTTATATTCGATGTGATATCCGTATGTTAACTTCATTGTGCTGTATAACCTAAGTAACATTTATACTTGCACAGGAGTACAGCTTTAAATACACATGTGAAGTGTCATATTGACTAAGGCACTAGTAAGCATGTGTAAGTGCATAACAGCAGTAGTACGCATGAATAAGCAGTTGTGTGTATACGTGTATTCACGCGGGGATAAGCATTGCCTACATAGATTGAGCTAAGTAGATGCTAGCTGAGTGTAAGTTAACACAGCCCAAGCTTAGAATTGCTTAGCTCTGCGCATACATGTGCATACCCGCATACGACTGCTCAAATGTCCCTAACTCACTCTGTATCTGACAGCTGGTGTTCTGCCCTGAAACACAATATACAGCCTCTGGAAGGCCCACACCCGGGGTGCTGCACATCATACACTATGTGATTCACCATTAAACCATGACAGATGTACATAACCACTCATTTCACATACATATCATCCAGCACAGTCAGGCAACAGCACAGGAAATGTAGTGATAACACACCACACAACCTCTTAATGTATGAATCATGGACAAAGTGTGCCATAATGTGGGTACATATAGGGATATCTGTCATATCCTGCTCTAATACACTTCAAACATTACAAGTTACACAGTTATATGTGGTAGAACACATATATTGCTGGAGATGATACGTCTAAAACACGTACGTATCGGCATGAATGACTGACCTCAGTCCTAAGGTAATCCATGTCAATTGCCAAGAGAATGAGGTACAGGCCATACTTATAGGCCGAACATGCATGGACATATGGACAGCTATACATCTGTTAATGTAGAGAGATAGACAGCTATAGGTATTCATATGTGTATGTATGACTCACAACCATATAACAGCAATCGTACAGAGATAGATTAATATGTTCAGTGTATATATATCTATCTAGATATATATATATATATATATATATATATATATATATATATATATATATATATATCTACATACATACACACACACACACACACACACATATATATATATATATATATATATATATATATAGGGATACATATACATAGCTAGAGCTATATCAATGTCCAGTTCTATCCCTCTATATATGGGGGTGTAACATATGTACTTCTGCAGATATACATACGCATGTATATATGAATACATATATATATATATATATATATATATATATATATATATATATATATGTGTATATTCAGATAGACATGTGTATATGATTTTCACATGGGAACGGACTCCTGGCCCACTCCGTATTACATAACAGACCAGGAGCACAGTTAATGGGGGTGGGGGCACACATAAGGGACACCTGGTAATTACTGCAATGTAACCCCCCCGTCCTAACGGATATGTTGTGCAATCCAATATCCAGCACATGCAGTACTTAACAGCAGGACCCACCACAACACAGCTACAATGCTCCAACAGTTATCCATGTCACCTGTACATGTTAGGCCAATATCTGTAACATATGATGCAGATACGCCATTATACCACAGGGCATGTACTATGTTGAAGGGCTACACATTACGATGCTACAGATATGCATGCACATCCATACATTGACAATCATGTGCAGATATATATATATATATATATATATATATATATATATATATATATATATATATATATATATATATATATATATATATATATATATATATATATATATATATGTATACACACACACACACACACACACACATATATATATATATATATATATATATATAGATAAGATATATATATGGGATATATGGGTACATACACATATACACAGACAAAGGGTATTAGTAGCCATACATATGTAGCAGTAGTGTGGACGTACTGGGTGCAATGTATGTACCCAGCCACAAGCCCAGTAACCGGTACCTGTGACATGTGTGGTGTGGCAACCAGCCCCACAAAGGGAATACTTACATTGCACATATACCCACTCACAATTCAAAGGACATGACACGACACACAGGTATGTATACACAGACAACCTTTATTTGTGTACCATACAATAATGTATGCCATTACTGACAGCACATGGATGTTGATGTATATAACCAGTGACAGATGCAAGGCCCACACAAAACAGTCAATGCAGACAGTGTGGATATATATCATACTTTGGTGTCCAGGCTAAGCCCTTCAATTCGTACAACAGTTGACAATGGATTTGCCTGCATGATACGTAACAGTCAACAATATCAGATGTAGTTCAGCAGCCTCCAATTACACCCTGTAGTCAAGGCCTAGGGGGACTTCATTACTTGTGGTAATGTCAATGTATCTGTCACATGTATGGTTCCTGGCCTACAAATGTTGTGGATGTCCATGCTATGACTGGGATGATAGTAGGAATGCTAGCAGTGGTTAAGGATAGGCCAGTACCTAACAACCCATACCCGTATCACAGCAGGACAAAGGCTGCCATATATGTGGAGGACAAAGGCAGGAACGCAGGGCCATACCCACAATATTGCAGTAACACACCCTTGAACATGCTGGTGTTACAGGACGTGTTGCAACATACCCTTATGCAGGAATATGACATCAAGTGCACAAATGGATATAGCCATGTACTGCTAGCATGCAACAAACGCACTGCCAGTGTAATATCTGACAGAGGACCTGTGTGGTGGACAGACAACACATGATAGGCACACCTCTGTCCAGCTAGAGGATAGGCCCTCAGTAGTGAGCTATGCAGACAGACTGCAGTCCGAGGTAAACTAGTATGAACACACACACACACACCCTGTAACACCAGTACTATGCAAAGCATTACACCACTCTACTCACAGTCTGTCTGTATGTCCTAATCCTCCTACATATATGTGGCTGCCCTGAGTGTGCAGGTTCTCCTGTAAGAGGTATTGCTACCTGCTGTCTGTAACATTGATGCCCACACACAGGAAGGATGTCCATCACACAGGGAATGTGCAGGGAATATGCCCACATGTTGTAGGGATTCATAGTGGGTGATTGCCATGACAGTGGTAATTGGATGTACTACACATGTGTACTCATATATATATATATATATATATATATGGCTATCTGGATACATACATGTCCATATCGTCCCACCATATTTCCTGGACATGGAGTGTAGCCCTGCCACAGCCCCTATAGTCCCTATGTAGTAGTAGTGCAGTAGTGCAGGGGGATGTCTGGTATGTATAGTGGGTATATTAATAGACATTTGCTACTGTCACTGGGATTGTTGTCACAGACACAGTGTGTGTGGAAGATGACATCTGCTCATAACATGTGTGCCATTGGCTACTGACAGACATCCTAGGGTTATCATGGTACAGTACCTGCATATATAGCAGGCTCAACAGCCATGTCACAGCACAGGGTAGGATACATCTGTGTGACAGTGCATAACCACAACCAATGTGAACACAGCCACAGCCACATATGGTACACTAGCACAATAGTACAGTATATGGACTATCTGTCTTACACAATCCTCATATGTGCCACTCACAGAGTGACTCTAAATATACTGGGCTACTACACAGTCTGGTCTGATGGCTGTCTGTGATATGGGACATGTGTGTGTATGGCCCTACACACATGTAAGGTAATATGGTACCATACAGTGGGGCAACATGTAACAACAGATAGAAGGGGAGCTAGAACAATGACATCTACTACAGTCTGTACACAGGCCATAGTATATATTAACAATCCACATACTGCCGACATTCACCATCACTACACAAACCTCAGTACTGTACAAACATCCACAGGATTTCCAGGGTATGGCATTAAGTGTAACCCCTACTGTACATGTCATGTGTAGCACTCTGATATATCACTGGCATGTTATCAGATATGTTGACTCTATTTATGGTGCACAGCACATATGCACCACTTCATGCACGACATATGTACAAAGGTTGACAGAGGTGTGGCTGACAGCACATACACAGGGCCAGTACTGACATGTTGCTGTGATACCCTCATTAATCTACCATTGTAACAGGGTTTGTTGCAACATATATCCAATGAGGGATATGTAGTCAGTAACTGTCATGGCCTTCACCATCAGCAGACTGCAATCCTCACACTACCTTCTACATTCTACAGATAGATGCATCGTGGCTAACACATGACACCAAAGTCACAACACTGCCCAGTCTGCAGATGAGCCTGCAGATGGGGATTCCTGATATACATGTAACTGACATGGCAGGTGTTACAACATGTATGACAGGCATATCTAGACAAACACTGTTAATCCAACATTACTCCATATGCAGTATAGCAGCACATACAGTTCGTAGTCATGTCAGGCACATCTCCCTCCTGTTTGTTGCCCTCTTGCTACAGTGTATGTTGTTAGAGGTAAATCCCCAACCTATCTGAAATAATATTTGCCAAATGACAGTTCTAGCTCCTGCTCAAAGACACAGACAAGGGCCAACACCATCAGGATGTTCCCAGGTAGTGGAGTGCATTTCCATGCAGTTGGCTATGGGAATATTACCACACCTGTTCCACATGCAATCAGCTAGGGAAGGCCTGCAATTCATGCAGAGGCCATCAGCTGATCATGAACATCATGTTAAATACACATGCTGCTGCCTAAGCAATGCAGGTGTGGGCCTCCACATCCACCAGAGAGGGAGTGGGGGAGGCAGACAAAGGTGAATAAATGTCAGGGAGGGGTGGGAGGGTAAAACCAATGCCTGTTTGTGTCACACACCTACCAGCACAGGGTATCAAACACCTAGCAGCTATGTAATGCTATCACAGTCCAATGCTGTTATTGAATGTGCCACATGGGTTATCTGGTGGGAGCACTCAGAACATATATGTGATGGTGAGTGACATCTGCAACAGGGATACGGTACATAATACAGTAGGTGACATACATGTGCCTATCTGCATGAACAGGTGCCAGTGTCAGCACAGGCACATTCCCACAGGGACGCACACACATTAACAAACTTGGCAGGGCCAGGAGTGCAACCCATCATGAGTGTGATTGCCATAACACATCAATGTGCAGGGAACACATGCACCACATAGGTGATACGGAGGTCGTATGGACAGTGAGTATGAGGGGGTGTCAGACATAAGACGGCATGCTTCACTGTGCCTTGGGGGGAGTAGTGCATGTGGATGTGAACATATGCACCATACAACACACACACGGACACACAGGGTCCAGTTTGGACATGCATGGGTGCATGTTTGCATGGGTGTGTGGTGGCCAACAGTGCCAGCAGGCTATACAAGGGTAGACAATGGGTATACCTTGGCATCAGCCCACATGACTATGGTCTGCATTGTGGCGCAGGCCTGTGTCTTCTGCATTTGCCCGCACAGGTGGGAATTGCATCTGTCATCCAGGCACCTGGGCGACTATTGTGTGTGGCCAATGCCGTGCATCACTTGCCATGTACGTGTTCCCTAGTCCATGATTTAGATGGTGTCTAGGATGTGCACACCTCCCACATGAATGTACAGTGACATGTGGAACTGTACCTGGGGTGTCTGACCCATGCTGTGAACTCAGCTTATCATCAGATGTGCCAGTCTTGCCCACATGTGGCAGGGAGTGGTACTGGTCAGCAGATTTACCCTGCAACCACATTGATAGCATGCTAACAGCATTTCCTGATGTCAGTGTCATCTGTCCATACAGGCTATGTTGTCAGGCATGGCATGTCTGTTGTGAGTCACATGGGAAGCCACAGTGGGTTTGCTAACTGTGACTGGCAGTCCTTAATGTCACATGTATGGGCATGGCTTTGCACCCCAGCCTCTCAGCCATTTACATCTGTTATCCTTGTATGGTTGGCATTGTGATATATATATAGCAGGGCAACCATAAATGAAATTGGCAAAACCCCTCCCCATTGCCCAAAGACTCACAACCACCTCTACACAGAATAGGAGATGCAAACACACACACCTGTCATGTCTGGGAGTAGAACCCCTACCCAGCTGGTTTATTACACTATGCAGTTATATTACACGACATGGACATTACTGAAGTTAATTTTCCCCAAAGGTGTATTTCACTATTAATGACATCAGCAGGACTACCAAAGTAGGGCATTTGTATTGTACTGTGAGTGAGTAGCCTATAATGCATTGCTCCATACACAGACACTGAGAAACACACATTACATCCGGAACTGGCATGGTTGGAGATGGAACACTACCACCATTCTAAATCACACTACAGCAGTAAGCAGTTACAGAATGCACTATGGCGATTACTGGGCTATCTTCTATTACTTCTAGATGAGTGTCATCAGCAGCCTTGGCAAAGTAGAGTATTTGTATTGTATGGAGTGTGAGTAGCCTAAAAATCATTGCTCTCTACCCAGTCAAACACACACACACAGACTCACACACACAGTTGCCAGGGTTGGAACACCTGTCTAATTAGTTTATTGTACTACCGCAGTATGCAGTTATAGGCTGCGCCATGGCAATTACTGGGCTAGCAGTTTCCCAGAGGTGTACTTCTAGATGAGTGGCATCAGCAGCCTTGACAAAGTAGTGTATTTGTATTGTATGGAAAGTGAGTTGCCTAAAAAGGCATTGCTCTCTATCCACTCAGACACACACACAGTTGCCAGGGCTTGGGTTTGAATACCTACCTAATTAGTTTAATCACACTACAGCATTACGCAGTTACAAGACGCACCACTGTGATTACTTGTCTATCAATTTCCCAGAGGTGTACTTCTAGATGAGTGACATCAGCAATCTTGACAAAGTGGTGTATTTGTATTGTATGGAGTGTGACTAGCCTAAAAAGCATTGCTCTCTACCCAGTCAGACACACACACAGACTCACACCTACCTAACTAGTTTATCAAACTACAGTAGTACACAGTTACAGGACGTGCCATGGTGATTACTGGGCTATCACATTCCCAGAGGTGTACTTCTAGGTGAGTGACATCAGCAGCCTTGGCAAAGTTGAATATATGTATTGCACGGAGTGTGAGTAGCCTAACAAGCATTTCAATCTACACAGTAAGAGGCAGACAGGCATACACACAAACACACACTCACACAATTGACAGGTCTGGGGTTAGTACTACTACCAAACTACTCTGTCACTACAGCAGTACGCAGTTATGGGACATGCCATGCATTTTACTGAGCTATAGCTCTCCCAAAGGTGTAATTCCCATTGCATGACCTCAGCAGGCTTGTCATACTACTGCTATGGGGACGACAGTGTGTGCATGGGCTATACCGATTCATGTAGGGGTTGACATGCCACATGTTGGCACACACAGGGTCATATGTCACAGGTGCGTGTATACAGCTGCTAGATGGCTGCTTCCTTGTACATTCTTGTTGCACAGCTGGCATGTACACCACATAGTCTGTCATGCTGACAGGTACTGGTGGCTAGCATCCGCAGTGGATTACATCCACACATCATGTGTTGGAGGCCCTTAGGCTGTGTGCCATTTGGGACAGGCCCACATGGCTCCTTGTCATGGTCACCCTCTTCCACACATCTTTGCCCATGTTCCTGTGGCTTATTATAGTGTGTTGTCCTTACATATTTGTCTGTATTCCTATCCACTGTGTATGCAAGGCAGGAGTGGTGTATGCTGACATGTGTTCACACTGAGAACTGCAACTTCCATATATGTCTGGTCCACTGGTGTTTGCAGACATGGCCTTCATGTGTTTTAGTGTGTGAGCATGCCCAGTATGACCTCTCAGTATGTTGTTGACTGACATTGCCTTCATTCCTCTGTGTGTGTAAACATGCCCAATATGGCCATCTGTGTTGCATGTGTGGACCACGTCCAGGTTGTTTGTACTTCAGTGCTGAGCTTTTGTTGTACACCAACAGGTAGCATGCTGTGTCTGCGGGGTATCCATTGGTCATTTGCCATTGACTGTTGCTACATTTCTGCATAGCAGGGCGGGCACCTGACTGTTTCTACTGTTCTACATAGGAGTGGAGGGCATACCTGACTGTTACTCTATGTGTACGTTGGATGGGGGGGAGGGGCACCTGACACTTGTATACATTTGCTAGGACTGTACAGGTATGTCAGGTACTCCATTTCAGTCTGTAGTCTTACTTATCCTGCTGGCTAGGGCTTACAAGTGTAGTACAGATCCTAGCTTTGTTTACCTACATATTAGTGTCTCACTTCCTAGCCTTCACAACTTTCAACCGACTGCCTGGCCTGCTGTGGTCTGTCTGTGTAGGCCTAAGGGAGGGGTTAACCTTAGGGTACATTTGGAGGTGATAGTACAGCATTTGGTTGTGTTTGTCTTCACCTGTCCTGCTGGCTGAGACTGTTGCTGGGTATATGATCCTTCCTGACTGGTATGTGCAGCTCTTATGGACACCCCTGTCACTCCGGTTATTTCCTGCAGTGGGTTTTGTCAACCTGTGTAGTACTGGCTACTATGGTGACACCAGTATGTGTTACAGATCTCATGCTGCCACTATGGGTGTCTACTCTTTGCTGCCTTGACAGCCGGCCACCCAATTCCCTTGCATGTTCACATCCATACCATAGCTACAGGTAAAAACACATTCTACTACATTTGACAATTGGTAGGTTGATTGAATTACCTTGAGGGTGTGCCGGACGTGAGGATGGTGCTGGAGCATTGCCTATGTTGGATGCACATAGTACACTCCCTATACATGGTTGGGCACAGGTAGTGTCATGTTTGGCATCCCTTTTACTGTCTGTGTGAGTCAGAGAGAGGTGTCATTCCCTGGAACACTACTGTGTCAGTGCATATGCTATGCTTTGCCTCTTTGCCAAGGCCAAGGCATACTGGGTACACCCCTTGTGACTACTGGAGCAGGCTCAGGTTGTTCCTCCTCTGAGTCACTCTGTACTTTTACAGGCCTTGGCATTAGTAGGTGGCTGTGTGGCCCTGTCCCATGCTGTTCCTGCTGCAGCTGTTTCCACAGGATCATATTGTATAGCCTAGCACATACAATTACTACTTGGGTACATATAGCTGATGAATACTGCAGGGCTCCACCAGATGTGTCCAGACACCGGAACCGTGACCTGAGCATTTATTTTTTTTTTTATTTAACATTTGTTGACCGGGAAAGTCCGACTAGGTTCCACAGATCCTGTTTTCAGCGGAGGGGAGAAATGCTCCAGAAGCATGTCTTTAGAATGTGGGAGGAAACTGGAGTACCTGGAGGAAACCCACACGAACGCAGGGACAACATGCAAACTCCACACAGAAGGCACCTCAGCTGAGAATCGAACCAGAGAACCTCTTGCAGTGAGGCGACAGCATTATCCGCTGCACCACTGCGCTGCCCACTGAGCATCCCAAACACATGCTCTATTATATGTCTGGCCTGTGCATGTGCATCGTTATGGCATTGTTGTTCAGGTGTGTGTGCATTTCTGATGGGTGTCATCAGCCACGGCTCCAGTGGGTACCCAGCATCCCCCACTAGGTGATCATAGGGGATGTCCACATCAGCTAATCTGTGGTACAGCTGCATCAGTTGCCATATGTGTGAATCGTCATAGCTTCCAGGGCAGCCAGCAAATGCATTCAGTATAACTCCCTGGGCATCACATACAACCTGGCAGTTGATGGAGGGGATGCCCTGGCGATTGATGTAGGCCCTACCTTGCTCACTGGGTGGTGCTTTGATGCATAAGTGCATGCAGTCTATAGCACCCACTACCCCAGGGTGGTTAGATATTTGGTGGAAAAGACGCATATTGCGGGTCAACACCTCATGTGTGTTGGAGAAATATATGTGCTCACTGGCATGTGCTGACATGGCATCCAGGAACTGGTGGAATATTCTGGATGCTGATGCCTGTGGGATGCCCATGATATCTCCAGTTGTAGTTTGGGAGGTACCTGTGGCTAGTATACCAAGGCCTACACATACCTTGGTATCCACTGGGATGGGTTCCCCTCAGCCAGTGTGGTGTGTCAGGAGTGATCTGCACAGCTCAACGATTTGCTGTAGGAGGTTTCTGTCCACCCTATAGTGCTCTACAATCTCCAGCTCATGTAGCCCCTGGTAGGTTACCCTGGGTCTGTACACTCTTCTCTGTCTCCTCACTGTGGGTTGTTCAGCAGCATTGACATCCTCACCACCCTCAGCCTCTTGCACATGTTGCCTGCTGCAGTCCTTCTCATTTTGTAAGTTTGGTTTTAAAAGTTCCCTGCTTGTATACACCGGTGGTGTAGAGTGTGGAAAAGCCAAGGGGGTAAGTGTTTGCTTGGTTTATAGTGGTGTTCTGGGTTGGGCTGGCCTGCTTCCTGTGTGATTAGCTGATTCTGATACATTTCACCTGGCAGCTCAGCTAGTTCTCCTTGATTACCTTCCTACTGCTGTTTTCCCTTCCCATTGCCTCCCTGTTTAGGCCCGTGTGCTTTCCGCTCAAACGGAGTGCTCAAATGTGCACAGAGCTGCTTTTTCCTCATTTAACTTCCTTTTTCTTCCTGTACAACCCAGTGTGTGCGCACACCTGCTTACACTTTGTAAAGAGTGCTAGGCAGGTTTAGACACACCCCTAGCTTAGCTGTGCTACGCTTGGAGCAATCCCGAGCCACAGGTCTCCAATCCACTTACAGTATACCTGACAACCCCCCCATGATGTAACCTATATCCTAGTCTTGCACCCAGCTATTTATACTCTTACACTCTTGGGACCTGCTTCACACCCTGGGAAAATCTGGGATTCACTAACCCTTCCCTCATTTGCATAGGATTGCCTGCTAATGCATAGTTACATGTCCCACACTGAGCCTCTCCCCTTAGCAGCCATTACTCACTGGCCAGGTTGTCTTCTGACTGGCATTGATGTGCATGGCAGAATACTGATTTTAGTTAGAATGCTTATTTTAGGTTTATTTTATTATTTTCCCCTGATCACTGTTTGCACGTCGCTACCCTATGCTTAACTGGTCGAGATAGGCGAAAAGAAGATTAAAAGTTGTTTATTTTTTTTACATTTTGCAATGCCAATGGCCTTCTACTTGGACATTGGCATGCTTCCTCAATGATATGCAACCTTTATTTGGAGCTGTCATAGCTCCGTTTTGTAGATTGCAGAACTGTACTACGTTACTAACCGAGTACATTTCTGCACACTGCACTCATCCTGCATGGACGGCTGCCAGCTTCCTGGATCAAATATTACCCACATTTGCATGATTTTCACCTGCAAATGAGGGTAATTTGCATAAGGAGCTCAGTCCCTGCAGGATTAGCCTAAGAGCTCAAGTGCACTTCCCGGGAGCTCGTTCCTGGATCGCATGTCGGCCATATTGCCAAAAATAGCTCTTAAACTAATCCTGCACGCTATAAAGGGCTTTGTAAATCTGGGGGAATGTGTTCTCATACATTTTCTAAAGGATATGAAGTCTGCAACTAAAGTGTATGGCATTATTTAGTGACTTCAATCATCATTGATTTGCCAGAAAACTACAAATTTGATGAGGAACATACCAAAAATATAAGGTAAAAATCTGGACTTTCTGCAAAAATCTGGACAGTTGTGAGGTATATGACAAACACAAACCTGTCCTCTTTCTTCATAATTGTTACATCTGAACAATTAGCTTGCTCTTTGTTATGGGAATGAGTGAATTGCATACATTATCTCCTATTTTGTATGTAGTTTAAGAAGTCATAATTTTTTTTTGTCTGAAAATCCATAAAATGAACAAATTGCCAAGGTATTTCAAATAAAGATTTCAGCACTGGTTGTAACTTAAATTAAGGCTGTACATTTTCTCCCACTTTAATATCACAATGTTGACATATATAGAGGCAAAAGTGCCCCCCCCCCCGCTACACCCTTCACCTGCTTTCAATAGACTCCTTTAAAATATATACATTTATTTGACAAAATTAAGTCCATAAGATGTGTCAGTAACCTAATATCATTTGAGGTCAATAACTTAGAATCCATCAGTGCTTCGTAGAATAAATGTAAACTAAAATGCAGTGGGATTCATAACACTAGATTTGTAATGTCTATAGTTTAAAAATAGTGTCTTTCCTTCACTGGCCTTGTTTGATTCTCCCAAGAAAATTCATTGAATGTTTTAAAAGATATGTGGATTCTGCAAGAACAGGTTTTAACATCCTGTCAACAAAAGCAACCAGGGAGTATGTTTTAAATCCTTGAAATGCTATGATTAATCTGTATGCAGATTTTTAAGATGTTTTTCCTGTACCTTGGAAATCCTAAAAAGACATGGGGGTAATTCAATGAAGCCTACATGGAGTTATTCTCTGTGTAGAAATAGTGTTAAGTGATCCAGGAAACAAGGCTGGGGTGTGCACAAGCCTCCCAGCACTGTGCAGACACTGATTCGATTGCGTAATGTGAATCACCTTATTTGCTGGTGAAAACCATGCAAATAAGGTGATTTTGTGATCCAGGAAGCAGACAGGCATCTGTGTAGGTGCCATGTCCTCAGGAAAAATCTATGTGGTTACTAACCATGTACCGGAATGTAAAAATAAAACAGGGGCTGTGCCAACTCAAATAAAAGCATGTATTAGGTGCAGTAGGCATACCAATGGCCAAATCTATGGCCATTGACATTTAAAAGTGATACAATTAATGAAAAATGAAAAGTATTTTTTATCACATATGTCATGTTTAAGCAGCGGGTAGCAACTTTCAAACATACTAGACTGCAAAAAAAAAAAAAAAAGAAGTAAATAGTAAAATAAAAATAGTAAAATATGATATTTAAAGCTATATTGAAGTTTCCCATTATACTGGCCAGCATACAAAGTCATACAATGGCAGGTTATAGTGGTTGCTAAGGACATAGGCTCTGGTGTAGTGCAGTATTAAGAGTATATGCAATTAGGTGTATGTAAATGAGCTAAGTTTATTGAATAACAAAATGGGCCACCGTGTCCACAGGTACTAACTGTGTAAGAGCTAGAGCCATGGTAGTGTAGGCAGAAGAGACAGCTGACATGAAAAGGGGGTGTGTCAGGGTTTGTGTAAGCACATTGTAGCTCTGCAGCTCCTGTTTGCACTCATCTAAGCACAGCTAAGCAGGGGTGTGTGCCTGAGGCTGCTAAGCTGTGCTTAGCTGGGTAAAGAAAAGCTAAGCATGCTCATGTACAGGGGAGGTCCCTTTCTGTTCAGCAATGTTTACACTAGCTCCACAGGTTTGCGCAGCATGCCACAGGGCTTAGCAGTGGAAGAAATTTAAGAAAAAAAGGGGGGTAATAGCCAGGGAAACCCATCAACCATAAATGACTGATAAGCCCTATTCCACTGACACTGGCCCATTCAAAACCCTTAATAACATAGCTGGCAGGTGAATGTATCATAGTCAGCCAATCACACAGGCTGCATCTGCAGCATACCAATATAAAGTATGCAAACACTCTTCAATCTGATTTTTCCCACATACTCTGCACTATTGGAGTACACACTTGGGAATTTTAACTGACAAAATGATAGGGGCTGCTGCTGCTTTGTTACATCTCTACATGCTACAGACTGAGGGTGCTGATGAGGATGATACTAACAACTGACCCAGACTGAGGAGGAGAAGAGTGTTCAGGCCCAGGGTAATCTTTCAGGGGCTACATGAGCTGGAGATAGTGGAGCACTACAGGGTGGACAGGGACATACTACAGCAACTCACTGAGCTCTGCCACCCTCACCTCAGACCCAGAGCCAACAGAGGGAAACCCAGTGGCAACAAAGATATGTGTACCCTTAAGAATACTAGCTATAGGTACTTTTCAAAGACCTACTGGAGACATCATGGGGATCTCATAGGCATCCACATCCAAGGTACATCACCAGTTCCTGGATGTCATGCTAACACATGCCCCTGAGGAGAGGACCAGTGGTATGCATCTCTTCCACCATGTAGCACACTACCCAGAGGTACTGGGTGCCATAGACTGCACTCATGTGCACATCAAAACATCGTCTGGTGAGGAGGGTAGAGTCTATGTCAACTGCAAGGGGTATCACTCCATCAACTGCCAGGTTGTGTGCAATGCCCAGGGCATTATCATCAATGTGTGTGTTGGCAGCCTTGACAGTTATCATGACTCCCACATCTGGCACACATCACAGCTGTACCAGGCATTTGCCAGGGGGGGACATCCCATATGGCCATCTAGTGGGGGATGCTGGTTACATGCTGGAACAGTGGATGATGACACCCAGCAGAAATGCACACACACCAACTGAAGAATGACATAATGAGGCACACAGACAAACTAAGAATGCCATAGAGCATGTGTTTGGGCTGCTGAAGTCACAGTTCCACTGCCTTGACATATCTGCTGAAGCCCTGCAGTACTCTCCAGCCAAATGTGCACACATGTTCATAGTATCTGCCATGCTACACAATATGAACCTGCGGAAACAGCTGTGGCAGGAACATCACAGGGAAGGGACACACAGCCTCCCACCATTGCCAAGGTCTCCACAGGTACAGGGGGACTCAGAGGAGGAACCCCCTGAGCCTGTCCCTGTAGGAAGATGTAGGCATGCCCAGTACACCTTGGCCTTGCCAAAGAGTCAAAGCATAGCACATACACTGACACCCTAGGGGCCCAGGGACTGACACCTCACTCAGACTCACATACACACAGTAAAATGAATGCCAGCCACATTGCACTATCTATACCCTACCATGTATTTGCCATGTACTGCCTGCATCCAACACAGTCTCCCTGAAGCACTGTCCTCTCAACTGTTGCTGGCACAAGGTAAGTCACACTTATTAACAATAAATGAATGGGGTAATACACTGTGGTAGCATATGTATGGTATTGTTGCATGTATGCATAGGAATGGAGTGGGTTACCAGGATAGCAACAGACAATAGACAGCTATGTGGGACAAATGGAACTCTCTCCCAAATATTTGCTGCCCCACAATATACAGTAGGCCCTAAGCCAGCAAAATCCACTGCACTATGTGGGAAACTTACAAACAGCGGGGTCAATAGACAAATGCATACATAGCTCTAAACCTCTTACAGCAAGAAATCTGTACAAAGCCATAAAGAAATGTGTGACAAAAGCCCCAAAACAGGGACAAGTCTTAAATATTGCTCTTGCAATCATAGAAAGTTGATAGAATAGCAGGTGTTGCAGTAGCATGAATTCTCTGAAGGGCAAGAAGTTTGAAACTCAAATGTCTGTCATTACTTTCTAACTTCAATCTTTAATGATTTCACTATTATTTGGGACGCAATCACAGTTTTATGAAAAATGGACCCAAAATATGAGCCAAACATCTGGACAGTCTGTGAAGATGTGTACAGTTCAGAGGTATGCCCCCTCCCCTCAACACACCCATGTTCCCATAGAAATGCAGTAACATTTATGTTTGTAAGGTAATAGTAGCAGTCCACACATTCTCAGGGCTGTCACAATCAACTTGATAACTTAGGTTCATAGGTTCATAGGTAGGTACTAGGCTATTGGCCCTGGGGCCTATACAAGCCCAGCCAAAAAGGTACCCTGGCTTTTGCCACCCAAGAAAATTATTTTCCTGTGCCACTGTCGAGCAGAGACACAGAGGTGATCCCTGGGGTGAATTTCCTATTTCCCATCCAATCATCAAGATTTTTCTTGAAGAGTGCTAATGAGGAGCTTTGTTTGACATAGATAGGTATCAAGATAAGCAACCAAACTACACTAAATACAAAGACAAACTACTGCAGCAATCCAAGAGATGAACCAAACGAAACTTCAACAATAAAATAAATAAATTTAATTTAATGAAGCGCTTTTCATCTGCACTGTGTGCAAACTTCTTCAGATACAATGTTAAAATTCTAACACACATAAATAGATTCAGGTTTGTTTAATTAACCAATCTAATAAAAGCAAACCAAGTACTCCACCTTCTTAAAGACACATAAGACTAAATATTTAACTTATCTTAACGTACAGCCAAATAAGATGAAATAAAATAAAAAAAATAATTAAAGATTAAAAAGTCTCACTACATATTATACAAAAACAAATGTACATAAATACTATAGTGCGCAAGATGACTTAAAGCTTAAGTGTAGCTAGCAATATTAAGTATGTTAAGTACAATTGCCATTATTAGTGATACTGCTGTGAAACTCAAGTCAGCATCACCTCTTTAGACTTTTCAATTTCAATATGCTGCTAAAAGAACATGATTCATTTAGGCCTGGGAAATTATAAGCATTGAGTCTGATCTGCCATGTAAGCTCTATTTCTTCTAACAGTAACGGTAAGGGGGGCCCCCCTTATGTCATGATGAATTTGGTCTAATACTAAAAATTTGAAACTATGCTCAGTGTAATTGGAAATGTGCTTAGCGAGTGCATTTTCCTGCTTTTTCTTACTAATGGCATATTGGTGTTCATAGATTCTTTCCCAGAGCTTTCGCTCCATTTTCCCTATATAAAAAACAGGACATCTTTGGCACACAGCTAAATAAAAGACCATTTTTGAATTACAGTTAGATCTACATTTTAACTTATATTCTGTACCCTGCACCGTAAACCTGTTGGTCTCTACTATGTACCTACACTGATTACAGTTTTGACATTTATACGTCCCCACTGTTTTCGAGTGAGTAACGCAATGTTGTTCAAGGAGTGATTTCAAGATTTTACCCTTCCTAAATGTGACATTAGGATTATCACCCATCTTTGTAAATATGGTGGGGTTACTTTTAAACAATCCCCAGTTCTTACGAATAATATCTATACAGCTGTAACTATGCATGTTAAATGTGATGATAAGCCTTGGTCCTGGATTTCTTAGTGTAACGGGAATGTGTTCCACATTGACCTGCGGTGTAACTTCAATATTAGTCACCTGTTCTATCTGTATAGATTTAATGCCCAAAATAGGTTTATATATGCCTTTCAGCCTTTTATTCCTAACTTCACTAATTAAGTCATGCAGTAAAGTTATGGGGTACCCTCTATGAACAAACATACTCTTCAATAATTGACACTCCTCACGGAAGTCCTCTTCCTGACTCACAATGCGTGCCACCCTAACTAACTGGCCCTTGATCACTGACCATTTCTGATAATTTGGGTGACAGCTTGTAAAGTGCAAAAAGGAATTAGAGTATCCCCGGGATTCATGAAGCTTGCACCAGGCGGTATAACACCAAATATGGCCGTCGAGCGATTCAGGTACGATCCAATTCCATGTGCACTACCGGCATATGCCTGAACTGCGCAGCCCTCGGCTTAGGTATGCTAATCACCCCATGCACAGTGCCGCAACATGCAAATGAAGGTACATAGTGATTCATGAAGTGGTGCAGGCGTAGCGTAAGCCCACGGAAATGTAAACCAAAAGACACAGTTTACATTTTCCCAAACAGAACATCGGAGCTATGGAAGCGGACCAGACTCATGTATTACAAAGTTAACATATGCCAATGGCTAAAGACACAGCCAATGGCATAAGAAAAGATGCACAACACCTAAAAAACAGCATTTAATGTCATGTCCACAGTAACGCAAAGTACAACTGCAGGGCATGTGTGCGCAAACTGGAACACAAAGAAAATATATACAAATGTCATAAAATTGCAATGTAATACAAATCAGGATTTCACCATAATACTCAATGGTATGCATGGTACACCACAACCAAGCTGCAAGGGTTGCTAAGGGTCTGTGACAGTGTTTGGTGCAGTAACTATGAATTAGTAGTCAATGCCATGCAAATGAGGCAGGTAATACTGATCGCAAACGTCCCGCCGGATTAAGGATGTACCATACGGCGCAGTGCTATAACACCGAGGAGTGGCTTAGAGGTATACATGACATCAGCAGTGGGGTGTGCCACCGTAGCTGTAAGCACATTGGAGCAATGCAAATCTGGCCTGGCCATTGCTAAGCAAAGCCGCAGGACAGGGGTGGGGAGGTAGGTATAGCATAGTTAAGCTGAGAGCACATATGGTGCCCGAAAGCGCATGTGTACAGGAACGAAAACGTGCCCGAAGCCCAGTAAGTGGATGCACGCACCGCGAACCATAGCACAAACAGGAAGGCCAGGGGAAGAAAAGAAGGAAATGCCGCAGTAGGGTAATTGGAGTACAACTGAGCAATTAATACCTATTAACTCATAATGGGCAATTGACAGCAGCTGACAAGTCTGCTCGCAGAAACCTGCAAAACAGGATAGGGGAGGTGTCGGATTGCAAAGAAAGGAGAACTGTCATAGCAGAGCAAAGCAAACCTACAGTAGACCGGCAATAGAACACATTACGCAAGATAAGCCATGTCTAGGAAAGTACAAATGAATGCAGGCTGCTGGATGCATGCCAGAAAATGGTAGGTGAAACGTGAAGAAATGTAAAGGGAAGGTCAGGAGGTAATCAACGGCAGCCAAATGTAATTCAACACCAAAGGCACCACAATAGTAGTTCCTGCAGTAAAACACATAAGATACCCTGTAGCTACGATCATACATACACACCCTATGACATCATCGGTGTTCACAGCACAATAGTATAAAGTGTGAAAGCACCCTTCACACACCTGTGTATTCCCAAACACTGCACCATAGGTGTAAACACATGGGGAACTTTTAAAATGTACATGTTGGGAGCTGCCATAGCTGTGATTCATCACCATGTGTTAGAGACTGACGGTGTTGTGGAGGATGATGCTGACAACCACCGCAGACCCCGGAGGAGGAGAAGAGTGTTCAGACCAAGGGTAACCTACCAGGGGCTACATGAGAGATAGTAGAGCATTACAGGGTGGACAGGGACATCTTACAGCAAATAGTTGATCTGTGCTGGCCATGCCTGAGAACCAGAAACAACAGAGGGGAACCCATCCCAGTGGACATGAAGGTATGTGTAAGCTTGTGAATACTAGCCACAGGTACCTTTCAAAGGCCAACTGGAGATATAATGGGGATCTCACAGGCATCAGCATCCAGGGTACTACACCAGTTCCTGGATGCCATGTTAACACATGCCAATGAGCATATATACTTCCCCCGAACTCAGGAGGAGTTGGCCAGCAATATGCGTCACTTCCACCATGTGACACACTACCCAGAGGTACTGGGTGCGATAGACTGCATGCACATACAAATCAAGTCACCACCCGGTGAGCATGGTAGGTGCTACATAAACCACAAGGGATTTCACTCCATCAACTGCCAGGTCGTGTGCAATGCCCAGGGCATTATCATGGATGTGTGTGCTGGCATCGCTGGAAGCTACCATGACCCCCATATCTGGCATGCCTCACAGCTGTATCAGGTATTTGTCAGGGGGGACATCCCACATGGCCACCTTGTGGGGGATGCTGTCTATGCACTGGAGCCGTGGATGATGACTCCCATCAGAAATGCACACACACCCATGCAAGAACACCATAATGAGGCACACACACAAACCAGAATCATCATAGAGCGTGTGTTCGGGATGCTGAAATCACAGTTTTTCCATTGCTTGGACACATCTGGTGGAGCCTTGCAGTACTCTCCAGGCACGTGTGCCCACATCTCCATAGTATGTGCCATGCTACATAATATGATCCTGTGGAAACAGCTGCAGAAGGGACAAAATGGTGAAGGCCCTCATAGCCCACTGCAATTGCCAAGGCCATCACAGGCACAGAGGGATTCAGACCACGAACACCCTGTGCCAGCCACAGTAGGCAGATGGAGGTGTGCCCAATATGCCTATGCCTTGGCAAAGAGGGAACGTATAGCACATACTCTGACAGTGTAGGCCCCTACGGACTGACACACCTCTCCACCTGCACACACAATAAAATGGATGACACACACACACAACCACCTGTAAATTGTAATGTATAGGTGGCCTACTGTGTGAATCCTACATAGGCAGTGCTCAAACATTGTACACACAACAGCTATTGAAACAAGGAATGTCAACACCTGAACAGTACATGCACCTATCAGCATATGTTGGTGCTGTGTGTAGAGGTTCCTAGGTACATCGGTAGGTACATGCCCGATTGTCAGAGGCCATACACCAAACGAGACAAACAGTGTCTGCTGTCACCACAACATCGAGTAACCAACTGTTGCTCAGTGAAGCAGAGGCAATCGCAGGATCACATGTGTGTAAGCACTGTTCTCCACACACTCTGCATGGATTCCCTGCTGCGTTAATGAGGTGCTCCACATAATGTAATTATGGATGTCATGTCAAGGCATGGGGTGTACCCATGACAGGTATCCATCACCCCAGCATGCTCCACCTACGGTTGTTTGAAGGTGTAGCACATTATCATGTGTGGCTCACTGTGATATACATACCCAATGCTGGAGCACATCCAGTAAACATCACATGGACATACCATTAATTGGACTCATCCATATGCAAACTAACTGAGTTACCCATGTGATTGCAGTATGGAATAACAGCCGTAGTATACTCCACATACAAAACACCATAATACGTGTACAAATCCCAGATGCCCAAGTGGTAAATGAAGTGACCGTCATGCATGTTTCCAGTCCCACGTCCTGCAAGGGATGTAACGTAATCCCGAAGGCATGAATAATGCATGTCAGATGCAGGTCATCAGATCATGTTTAGCACACATTAGTGGGAATATGCGTTGCCCAGTGCTGGTAAGCATTGTTTAAATATGACTATACGGATATGCGTGAAACAGGGCTAAGCTTCTCTGAATATCATGCAGATCACGGTCAATGATGTCCAGAACAGGTGAAACCAGCATTATTCACCCCTGTACTAATAGTGCCTGCTCTGAAGGGTAAAACAACCACTGCCAGGAGTAGAAAACGCAATCATGTATACAATCACCTAACACTATGGTAGCCAAGATGTGCCTACGGTAGGTGTGTAATGTGACAGGTTCAAACACAAATGTGCAGAGTCCAGGAAACTGTATACACCGACAAGTACACAATGAAAGGTGTATTCTGCCTGTCACTCTCTCTGTCAGATATATATATATATATATATATATATATATATATATATATATATATATATATATATATATATATATATACATATATATAATACAGATAGAAAGGGTGATAGAGAGATATATGTTGATATATATGGATTCACCGATATCTGCAAATATATAGATAGGTCAATGACATGTACACAACCATGGAGGTACAAATAAATAGGATACCGCCAACTATGGAATGTGTCTCATACCGACACGTGTAATCACGAGGCTGAAAGACCGAAAGAACACAGTACCGAAACACTAGAACCGCGAGTAATATTATTACGATATGAAGGGACATTTAGTTACTGCTGCCGGTGTTGCGGTCCACGTAGGTACTGTGTTCAACTGTGTTTGTGATTGCCGTAATCTGTGTATGTGTGTGTTGAGGGTGCCATGTGCGTTTCCATGTGACTGTAATGTGTGTGTGTATGTCTGCATCGTGTGTCTGTTAGTGCCAACTCGGAGGTAGATCATTAAGGTAGGTGTGGTTATAGCTAGCCGTAGGCATACGGTTACCACCTGTCCCACATTAGGAGGGACAGCCCCTCCCTGGGCAGTTGTGTCCTGACATAAAACATTAAAAAGGGCAAATGTCCGAGATTGTAGGACATTATTACGTCCCATATATTATGTAATAGTTGCATTAAATAGTTATGCCTTTACGTAAGAAACGTAAATGTTACATGCAATACGATAAGTAGCCAAAGTCCTACAACAATAAGTACGTATTGAGGATAAAAGTATGTGCTATCCTGTGTACTGACCATGGGTATGTGTCGGCCTGTAAACACTGATGTGTGTCCCACAAGTGTCCCACAATGGCCATTTGAAAAGGTGGCAACCCATGCCAAAGAGGTTCAGTTACCAACACAACTGCAATGAGTGCAAATATCTGGGACAGAAATACACGGGACAGCTGTCATTTAGTAACATTCCTTTACATATCACTGTAATTCCAGAGGTATGGAAGTATCAACCTCACCTGCATACTGTATAGAAACCAGTTAACAATGGCCCAATGTATATGCCCATAACAAAAGTCTACTAACTGATAGGTCTTTCATTAGGGAAGGAGCCCACACACATATATGGAATATGTAGAAATGCAAGCCCCACAAGCTTGTATATGCTACGTACACCCACCTACATCCCCCACACACAAAACTATAGCAATACAGACTGTAATTACAGCACAAACATCCAGTCAGTCCATTATATCTGCAGAAGCATTAACATACCTTGTGAGAGACACATTTTAAAGGCGCCATGTGAAATCGTCGCCGTTGTATAATGGAACAAACGGCGATGTTACAGGTTTTGTTTGCAATAGTCCCTTATAAGATGGTTGGGATGACAGGTACACTCACATGTAGAACCACATACTCTAGCCATCACACACAATCCATGGGGGACATGAATCCAAACTATCCGTGTCTCTACACATAGCAGTTGCAATTACACACAACAAAACACAATACAGGCCGTCTCCCCAAAGGTAGGGCAAATGGGCAACGCCCAAGTGGAGAATTCAATTATACCCCACTGTTGCCACGTAATTGGTGAATGGAGTAGCTGGACAGCTGATGTGCAAGTAATAATTCAGTCAGGAACACCAACTGGCAGCAGGAAACCGCATGTTACAGGTATCGATGTATATAAGGATGACTTGCCAGACATTCAAACCGTATGCTCATACCATAGAACTGTTTAAACAGTGTAAGAGAGATAGTTACGAAAGTCTAGAACAATGACAAGGTATGTTGAACACTCAGTATGTATGTGTATGTATAGCCTGTTTTGTATTAATTATGTTAGTGTATGTATAGCCTGTTTTGTATTAATTGAAAGTGTCCGCAATGCAAAAAGTGGGAAAAGGTATTATGTAGTGATGTCTTGCTGAGCATAGTAACGCTTTTAGAAATTGTGTGTCCTGCAGTGGGCCACAAGGTAAACATCACAGACACCACAAGGGATGCTACATGAGGGCTTTAAACAGAACAATTCCATACCACCCGCCGTCAGTGGTAGGATATGTCCAAGAAGTACGTGCCATAGCAGGGGATAGTATATGTTGATATACTGTCACAGTAGGCAAGTATATGGGCATATAACGACAATGATATGTCTAAGGTGGTCCCGCTGTGCAAGTATGCTTTGCATTATGGGATAATATGTAAAATATGTGTAATGTAGAGTATTGTAGGTAGATATGTCAGATATTCTACACAGTATAACAGGCATATCATGCATACCAAAGGTATCGTCTATTGGCATGTACAATATACAATAACAGGATACATATGGCTTGTAGTCACGGGACACTGTAATAGCATGATAGCTAATCTAAATGGAAGAGCTACTCAATTAACCAAAGGACATGTAATAGCTTCACAGGTTCATAGTGGGGTACTATGCAGTCTGGCAAGTCTATGTGTAAGCCCAACTACAATGTTTACACCAGCGGCACCTCTCTAGGGTAGTGTCCTGTCTGTGAACAGCAGAGCCATGTGTTACCTGCACCTCTGCACAGTACAGCCACTGCAGTGATCCCTGGCATACATGTGTGTCTCCCATCCACCAAGTGAGGTATCAAATGAACAGTGCTACTGAGTGGCCCTGCGTGATGTACATAGGAATCATGTTCCAAAGCATGGTGAGTGTTTGGTTCAGGAATGTAACCCTCAAGCACATCCCACTCATCATTGTCTGTGTGCACATATCCATGAGCATGTTGCTCACAGTGGCTTTTGCTTATGTCGCTTATGTGGAGTATATCCATGAATATTGTTGTGGACATGGGCCCTGTCTGTTCAGCAGAGATCACCCCTGAGTATGTAGTATGCAAATATGTACAGACGTGGTGTCCATAGTTCTGCCGCATACGTCAACTGTTGGAGCTCAGTAAACATCATGGCGTGTTAATGTTGTGGTATGTAAAGCCGTAGCTGTTCTGTAAGGTACACCCTAAACAGGGTGTTGTACCCTTGAATGTGTGTATACGTCTGGAGTTCAGAGGTACAATGGGTACCTATGTTCCAGCTACAAACCCAGTACAGATAAGTGTGGCCACGTAGAAGGATATCCACGCCACAGTGGCAATATGGTTATCAAAGGAGTGGGTACAACATACGTGTGTACTACGATCACGTACAATGTGACATGTATGTAGGGGACTACCACCTATGTGATAGTCAGTGGGTGAATGGTTTAATGCAAAGGGGATGTTCATGCACCTTGTGTCATGCAGTTGAGGCCATGATATTGATATCAGGTATCTGTCACTGTGACACCCTTATGGAGGGAGTCAGTATCAGCTGGTGGATAAAACATGGTGCTTTGTATGCAGTTGTCTGGAAAGCTAGTCAGGAAAAGTCCCTCTGTGTTAGCCTGTACCTCAGGGAAGCATATACCGAACATGAGGGGCCCTATGACTGAGGACTGTGGTACGCCAAGTGTAACTAAAATACAGTAGGTACTATGGTATGCTACCCTCATTGTGTGTGTCCTGTCCGTGAGCCACTTTGCATAACATCCTGAGACATAGGGGTCGATGTGCAAGTGGATGTGTATGTTGTCAATACCAGAATGAAGAATGGTGCTGAAAGCCAAAGAGAGGAAAATGTAGGCTGTGTGGACCCCCTTACCGTCATCAACTACCCTGGTAACTGTATCAAAGGATTCCACCAGGTATAGGAGCCATGCTCCGGCCCTAACAAGTCCAATCTGGGTGGCATCAAAGGACCGGAGCCCACCAATATCTCTGTGAATGACTTCTATGATGATGTGCCCCATAGCCTTGCAGAACAGTCCAGTCAGGCATATAGGGCAATAGTCCCTCTCGTGCATTGTGGCACCACCTGTGTGGAGTGTGATAACTGTTGCTGTGTGCCATTCAGGGGTCACAATGTCTGATACAAGGCTATTACTGAATATGGTGGCCAAGTGGGGAGACATGTCATTCAGAGGTTTGTGTAAATCACAGCCTGGGATGTTGGATGGTCACATGGAGTCAGTGTTCCAGGCCTTATAGAGTGCAGGTTAGTACTGTGTAGTTGTGACCGCAGGGACACCGCAATGTTCCTGCATGGATTGTGGCCCTGTAGGGAGTGAGAGGGTGTAATGTTAGCATTGAACCCATCCGTCAGCATGTTGCCAACATCACTTGGTTCTGTAATGTTCCTGAGTAACTGTTGTATGTCAGAGCAGATGTGGGTATTGCCATTGACTACTGACATACTTCCTTAATGCCTTGTGGTACACCCTGGAATGTGTCGCAGTAATGTTTACGTAGCTAGGTTCGGAGTATGTGATGACGGATCCCGTAGCCATACTGAGGCTGACCAGTGAGCTACCCCACCCATGGGATTGTACTCCACTTTGCAACAGCCTCCACCTGTTGTTGTAAATTATGTCCATGGAACTGGACCCCCAGAGTGGCGTCTGTTATCTGGTGGGTACCATCATGGCTCTATGTGGAATAGCATGATCCATGCAGTCATGTAAGTGCTAATGAAGTGCACTTGGGTATGTTTCAGCGTTTGTATGTGCATTGTCCATCTGCACGGGTGTCATGACATTACCTACTGCTGTCATAAGACATCTGTAGTAGGCATTGTAGTACTCTTGTACTGTGTATGCCATGAAGGGTGTGGTGCCGGGATGTGGATAACAAGTGAGATTAGCATATGTTCGGAATCCACCAACGAGGGGATAACCCCAGGTGTGGAACACCAGTCACATGTTGGTAGTGTCCATGTCTAGGATATTGTTGGTCTTGGAGGTGGTGTGTATGGGTTGATACAGCCAAGTGGAGGTTATGAATCCTGGACAGCATTTGCCTAATGTGTTGGTACATGAGTGGCTATCCCAGTTAAGTGTGGGGTAGTGTCAGTCTCACATCAGTGGTACCTCTCTGAACCCTACTGTCCACTACACTAAGAAATGAGGTCTGGTAACCGTGGGGTATGTTGTTGAATCCGTACCATGTTACAATGTGTATAGCAGTGCTGGCCACAGTTAGTTGCACATGGAGCACCTCTGATGCATTGTGCTAAGTAACTAGCCAGGACGTGTGTACAACATAGTGGAATATGGGAACACCTCAGCCGTGGGTGTGCCGGTCCAGGTTACATGACTGAAAGGTGTGGTCTGTGTATAACCTGTGTTTGCAGGTGTGCTCTGCAGAGCTTAGAGGCAGGTCCCAGTCACTGCAGAGATATTGAAGTGGTCCATTATAAGGAGTGCCTTGCCTGCATGTGTCAGAGATGAAGATGTCAAGCATTGTGTCACATGAACCCATGTTTTGCTTGCTTGTTCCCATTCTGGTGGTGAATGTTATTGGAAACTGTGCAAGACAGGCAGTATAGAAGCAGCAAGAGCCTTACATGTTATCTGTACTCCCAGGGCTGACAGGTGCAGGTCATCTGTGCCAAAGCATCGTGTTTTGTTGACCATGTCAGTCAAAGCGGACAAATACCAGACGCCTGTGGAATGACAGCAGAAGCATAGGCAACTGTTGAAGTGACACAGTGAGTCATTGTACAGTGGTATCAGGTCCGGATGAATGCATAATTCTCCCCAGGGCTTGGCCCATACCTTCAGGGCTACAAGACCGGTGAGCTATTGCATGACCCTGCACATGTAGTCTGTGAATTTGCATCTCAGGGCAGTCACACTAATGGAGAATGACAGTCAAATTGTACCTGGTGAGGTGTGGCATGCGTGCATAGGTTATGTTGCAGAACCAGTTACCCGACAGCAAGTTGTAAGCGACTATCGCCTTGTGTAGCCTGCTGAGTGGGACATCAGTGTGACCGCCTACAGAGTCACCTATGACTGGTGTGTTGTGTATGTTATAACACCCTATTGGCTGTATGTGATGGGCACACATGAGTCTGTGGGCTATAAGTTATTGTTGTTGTGTTTGGTGATGGGGCTGCCTTTGGTGCCTACACAGAGTATGGAGAGGTACTGCACAAGTTGTACTCATATGTGTGGCCTGTGGTGGTGGAGATCTTGTGAGACTATGTGATGAGTGGGGTGTGTTGCAAATGTTGCACATCCCCACATGATTGTCAGGTTCAGTCAGGGTTGGTGACAGCATTACCCCCAGCATGGCTGCATATGTGCATCTCCCACAGGCTGTAGTGTCATATGTTGGGAGGTGAGCATTGACTGTGCACATGAGACAATTGCTCTATTGCCACATGTATGCCATATTCATCATATAGACAGGCAATAGCACTGGTATGTGACAGTTGGACATGCCTGTATATACAACCATGTCTCACAAGATATGTGAGTTACATGTGTACAACAGCTGTTGTACTGTAAGCAAGCTGGAAATATAAGGACAGACAGTGTACTTGTGAGAAATGGTGTGGAATGGGTGCTATATTAATCAGTAGCTCATGAAGTGCTCACAAGTTCTGAACAAGTGCTGAGCATGAAAATACAATACAGATAGGGTGTTGGATAATATCAACCCACAAGTGGTGATGACAGCCATAATTGGTGGCACCGCACTATTACCCTGCTGAGTATGGTCTGCAAGTCCATGAACCATTATCAATGTAGATGTTAGCAGTACAGATGTAGATGACAGTATGGATGTTTGACTACATGTACCTTCGTATGTCACAGGAGTGTTCTACCAGTGGCCTGTTGACAGAATAAACACTACAAAAGGTGCCAGAGTAACATGTGCATATCACACCAGTGCCAGCTACAGTAAAACAGGGTTAACGTGTTGTACTCCCCCCTCATTGTAGCCCATACCACACAGACAAATGTGAGGCATCTGCGTATGTAAGGATGTGAATGGCCATGACCTATGAGCAATAGCTGTCTCAGTGTTGTGCACAACATACAGAATGGGCTTTGTGGGTGAGGTGTGTGACATATGTGCACATTCTGACAGATGATATTAGCATTGTCACCGCTAGGTGAATATCCCTGTACCCATTAACTACCACCTAGGCTGCGGTCAACATTATGGACACTGTGCAAGGCATGGTGCTGTGCAGTTCACCTCTCTGAGTTGATGACGTCTCCAGGCCTCTTAGGTAGTCATACAAGGCACCCATGTCATGACAGGGTGCCATCCATGAGCATGGAGATCATTGGACAGGCACACTCAGCACTCGGGTGACAAATATTGGATCACATATCACCTTTAAGGGGTATTGGCCATGCGTGGATGGGCGATACCAGCATTCACAATCCTCACCTCCACTATGCAGCATGCTGGCTACCTTGCATAAAGACATGTGCTACACTATGATGTTGGACATGCTACATGTACATATCCTGATCTGAAAGACATACGTCATGGACAGCCACCATCCTACTACCAGGATCGCCACATGCTGGACAGATCCCTGTGCCATACATGTGACATACTCCCGCCATGCCATGCAACCCTGTCCATCAAAGCTGCACATGTCATCTCTGTAATACATGGTGTGATGACCGCATGGTAGATGTATTATCAACTGTCTGGATCAGTAATGTGGCACTGATGCACCTCGCGGTGTCAAAATGGCTGTCGGATACAGCTAGGAAACCTTGCTAGTACATGCTATAGTTGATAACCATCCCTGCAAATGACGTCCGACTAGCCATTGTCCCATGTCTATCACATGTGCAACACAGGCAATCCATGGCAGGATGTTGAACAGCTGTACAGTGCCGTGTAGATGTATATGGCAAAACACATGCATGTAAAGGTTTCCATGCATATGTGTGCATTGTCACTGCTCAAGTCCATTAAGGCAGTGTATGTGTTGATATGTGACATATACAAAGCATCAAGGTCAACACTATTACTGCAGACACATCCAGGCATGTGCTGATAGGTAAGAACACCAGTGCAGGCAAACAGACATGCCCACATCAAGACAGCATTCACATGGAGTATGAACAATGCAATGAGGTGACACACATATATGGTGATGATATCCAATACATAACGGGTGTTACATGTGTGTGACATAAACATGTCAGTCGTGTCAGTGTCATGATGATTTGCAAAGATAACTGTGCAGATGTACTAGATTTACTAGAAATGTATGTGCAGCAGTATCTCTGTGCATCTCTGATACTGTGACCTGTCAATATCATTATGTCTTACAGATAATGCCTCATTCATGCCTGCAAGCGTACAGCCGCCAGGAGGATGATGTCCTCATCCCGTACCTCCATGAGACCTATGAGGTATTGTTCAGCCATGTGCCACAGCATGCCCAGCAGCATGACGACCTCTGGCAGGATCTTTGCAGGAGGGTGAATGATGTGGGTGGCCATAACCGCACCTACCAGCAGGTGCGCAGACACTGCACAGACTTGATACGACATGCAAAACAGTGTGCCACTGCAATTGCCAGGGAACAAGGTGGAACAGGTGGTGGGCCACCAACCCAGCCCCCACTCACACACACCAAGGAGCTACTGGCCAGTCTGGGGACACCCTCAGAACAGCATCCACAAACAATAGCTGCCATCGTGGAGGTGGGTGTCTCCCAACCAATGAGCCTGGAGTTGCCTGGTAAGTCAGTACTGCACATATGACTATTATATCCCATTTAGTTGCATGTGTCACTGTACATTGTGTAATGTAACATCATATGCAAGGTATGTTGACACACATGCTGCATATTAAAGTATGCTACCCTGTGTATGCACACATGTGCATACTATATGCTATTGTACAGGCGAATGTGTTAACATGCACAGTGCACCTTGTAGCTGTCATACAGTCATGGATAATGTTCAAACTGCTGTGTCACCCCTATACAGGTACCTCTGTCATGCCGCACAGACATCAGTCCATTGCAGGTGAGACTGTCATCAGTATCAGGCATGTTAAAGCATAGATCTATTCACCATGTGGCCAGTTAACACTTGTACAATTGATGTTCGGTCCAGTCACGATATACAGGTCGCATCACCCATCATTCACACTGGCTACCCATGTGCAATATATACAAACGAAATGATACACCGACATGAAGCCACAGTATCTGTCATTGTTACATGTGTGGACAGCTGTGCAAACAACAGTGGAGGTGTTGTACAATGTAGGCATATGTACTATACATTGGAACAACATGTGTGGTATGCAAACCGTACCACACAGTGAGCTGGGATATGGGCAGCCCACAGGAGTCACCATTGTGTTATATGCCCCTGCAATGGGTGCACACATTGTGATGTGCCATCTGACATGTCCCAGACAAGTAGTGTTCTGGCTGCAATATTGTCACACTATCCCATAAAACATATCCCACATACCAAACATACAACCCATTGTCTGCATAGCCCTGTGGATGGTGACATATCTGACATCTATGGGTGTATGTCATATGGGACAACACAGACATGTGAGATAGATGGCCATCACAAACATTTGGCCAACACATGTTCACACATGGCCATGGGGGATGGCCAGAGACATGTAGCCACACAGTAGATGTGATGTGTATACACCCTGTTGCACATTGTCCACACATGGTCCAATTATAGCCTTAGTTGACTGATTATACAGTTGATGTGGTACACTGGACATCCTAAAAGCCTGTGCACAGCTAGTGGAGGTGTCACTTAAGTCTACCATATAAGATGTGTTGAACATTACGACTGTGTCATAGCATGACAGTAGTCACCTGTACAGCTTCCACAGACATTGACACCACATCAGGCCACAGATACTGTACATTTCCCTTGCTGCTGTAGGACATCACCATTAGCTGTGCATCTCGTGTGTGTGGTACATCAATGTCATGTGGGACATGGTGAATTGACAAGTCTGCCATGTGTGGACATGGTTGCCAGGCAGCTAAGACTCTGTAGTAGTTGTGCAGGGGTGTCATCTGTAGGTCTTCCAATGACCTGTCACATGACACAGCATGGTTTGGTGTGTATACACCTCAGCATCGTGGGTCACACTCCACAGTTATGTCATGGGTATGCATGCAGTTATGGCTATGCAATGTGTGCATATTATGCACTGTATAGCAATATAGACACCTCATGATGCCATGCAATGGCACAGTGTCTGTATTTCACACTGTATAGCAATGTAGATGTCTCACACTACCCTTCCATGCTCATGCACATTTGCTAAACATGCATTCTATCTGCAGGGCATATAGACAACACTGCAATGTGATGCCCATTACAATGCTGTACATGTGTCAGGACACCATTGTGTCAGACATGTATGCATGTTAATGCACACATCAGCAGATTACATGTCAAGGTCACGTCAGCCATGTGTACTGTTAACCTGTTCTGGTCCACATGGTGTATCACGGGGATGCATGCTTACTACCATGATTGTGTGAACTGCATGGCTACTGATATGACACCTGCTTGCTGTAGTGTGCACCCCAGGGAGGTATGCTAAATAACACTATTAATATCTGAGCTGCATGCCATCTGCTGCATCACATGCATGCTGCATGCCGTCTGTCAAATCACATGCATGGTGTGTCTGTGTGTGTGTCTGTGTGTGTGTCTATTGTAATTTAGAGTCTTTCTTTCCATTCACAGGTGATGTAGGTGCATTACCCTCCTGTGGTCCATCTGATGTTAGTGTCCCCACAGATACTAGCAGTGATGAACATATGCATGAGGTACAGGCAGGGTTGTCAGGGGCTGAATCTGTGCCAATAGTTGCCATCCCAGCTATGTCCCCCTCTTCCCCACACACAGTTCTGCTGCCAACACATACAGCATCACCAGTGGCCATAGATGAAGGACAGTCAGCATCTGTTAGCGTGGAACAGGAATGTGTGGTGGCTACAGAAGGTGTGTCTCCACACCATGGTGTCAGTGTAATGACTGCAGATGTGCCACACAGGCATGTGGCTGGTGCTGCTTGTAGGAGGACCTCTGGCAGACATGCACCTGCAGGACAGAGCGCAGCAGCTGGTATCACCAGACGCATGTTCCAGACTGCAATGGTGGCACAGACACGTGCTGAAAGGCAGTACAGAGAAGGGCAGAGGCTGCAGAGGGCTGCTATTCATACTCTAAATGACAACATCCAGGCACTGGCAAATGCTCAACAGCAGATTGCTGATGTTCTGGACAGGCGAATGGGTGACATGGTCAGAATCCTTGACTGTGGCATGGTAATCCGCAAGCGTGAGCTGTCTGTGTTGGAACATCTGGTAGGAGTGAGGCATAGGCCACGTGAACATAGGTCAGCTACACCACCTAGTGCAGGTCAAAGTGAGCGTGCCACCTCACATGCCCACTCCCATAGTGCCGGTAGCAGTAGCAGTGCAACTGGTGCTGCGCTGTCCACACCAGGACACAGCAGGCCATGTGGACATGGCCCTGGACATTCCCAGTGGGGACACGGTTCCAGTGGACATGTGTCGTCGGACAGTAGCCAATCTGTATCTCCGCTTGGTAGTGCCCGTGCAACCCCTGGCAGGCACAGGTCAAGTGGCCGTGGCCGGACACAGTGAGCTGTACATCCAGGTCTGTACAATCTGGAGCTGTCAATAATACCCCTGTGTAGGCCTCACAAAAGGCAGAACTGTGTGCACACATACACGCACACAGCAAACACATCTGTAGGGCACCACAACACCCACATGCATACTGAACAGACATGTCCAATCAGATCACTGGCCCTTACCCACACACATGATGTCATCCATTGGTGCAGCCTATGCCCCTGGCAAACATTATTACCCTGTGCATATGATGAAGCCTGTGCCACATCCCTGTCATCCACACCATTGGTGCAGGGACATGCTCAAATGGTCTGATGCACAGGGTGAACAGAATAGTGAGAGAAGTGTATATTACATTAGTTGTGTAAGAATAGTGAGAGAAGTGTATATTACATTAGTTGTGTACTGTTGACATGCAACAGACATACCATGTAGTACAGGTTTAGCATGCATTGTTATATGTTCACAGTATGTGTCTCAGTAACAACAGTAACAGCATGTTGGTAATGATGCCCTGGTTCCCTCCTTATGGTCTACTTGCATGTGCCTACAGGTAGCAGTGTTTGCAGTCTCCCATGTGTAACTGTGGAGTACTCACAGGCATGCATGGCAATATCAGCATGCTATACGTAGCCTCAATCTGACTGTTGGAAAGGCTAACTTACCACAGATGTCCACACATATACTGATCCAGAAGCATGTGGGCTGTTTAATAGGCTACAGTGGCTAGAGACGTGACATCCATACCAGGTCACATCACAGGTATGTTGACATGGTGCAGGGGTTGTACACAGCGGTCTGGCCGATGACAACGTTAGAGGCCACTTGATAGCCTGAGGCCTCACTGTGTAGCAGTACTACCCTGTCACATTACAGGAACATGCCCACACTCACGGGGTGAACAACACTATAACACACACTCCATAGTGTTGAGGTGAAGACCCCTGCCTATGTGGTAATCACTCTCACAGTACTGTGCACCCACACAACATGACACAGAGAAAGAACATGTACAGGTAGCCAGTACGGCTGAGACCAATGGCATCAATAGGGTAGTAGACTGCATCACAATGAGGGGTTAGGGATCCTGTGTGTTCTGTATGGTAGCATACACCCTCACTCCATGCACCAGACAGCCATACATACATACATACACACACACACACACACACACACACACACACACACACACACACACACACACACACACACACACACACACACACACTGTGGAGACCACAAATGTCATTCACACAGATAGCTGACATGTGTGTGATACACACACCACCCCTGCCTACATCATGCTTTCCACACTGCAGTATGTACAGATCTCTACAACAGTGTACAGGGGTGTGTAACAATTGGGATGTATTCCCCACCATATGTGGCATATATGGTCACACAAGCAAACACACATGGCAGTACTGTGAATGATACACCTGCTATATGATGATACGTCTGACAGACATGCAGCAGTATTGGCTGCATTATGTGTACCAATGCTACCTCTGGCAATTGTGCTGCTATATGCACATGGGAGGATGTAAGTGTTACAGGTGTCAAGTGACTTACAGTCAGTAACACCTGACCGCTGTGTAGGTTTTATGTCTTCACCATCAAGTAACAGTAACATAGCATACTGTTTGCACATGTAATGGTAGGATGGTATGTGACACACCTGTGAGCCGTCCCCAGCAAACATCCATCTGCACAGGTGGATCATCACTTTATGTACACACATCCATCCATACCTGATGTACATCCTACCGTACTGTCAGTATTTCACCATATACAGGTGTCAATGATGGGGCTGCATTGCAACTGCATGTTGTAGTTAGGCACAGATGAGTAACATACATCAGCTACTGCACATGCATAATAGCTGAATGCACACTACAAATTGTACATGTGTGTTGGTCCTACATGCCTGTCATGTAGCCATGTTTGTATGCATTGCAATTGGTGGACATGTGTGATGACATACATAACACATGGACTGTTGTATGATATGATGGGTGTCATGGGTAACTAGTACAGAGGGAATGTGTCCTCGGTCAACATTGCTACCTCATGTACTGTTAGCATTCAACAGCCATGGACCCACCTTCCATTTGCATGCGTGTGATTGCTGTAGCCACTTGTCTGCACTGAGGACAGCAAAAGCTATGCTATGTACATATGTGTTGTGTGTGTGGTCCATGCACATATCCACTGCGATTACATGTATGTCATATCCAAACATGTGTGTTCTTTGGTGTACAGTGACAGTCATCTGTCACAGCTGTGTAAGATCCAGGGCCCCTGTTATGTGTAGAGCTGACCTGGTTATGTACAGTGGTATCATTGCAATGCATAACACATGATGGAACCCTGTCAGTACATGTGTAGTCTGCACAGTTGCTGTAGAACTATGTACAGTCCGCTGGTCATGAGTCACACAGTGTTGTGGTAATGTATGGCTGTGTATTGCTGGTCCAATGACATGGTGATGTCTGAGGGCTACATAGTAGACTGCGGTGTGTACCTCTGTAATCTGCACCTGAGACATCTGTGATGGCTCCTGAGTGTGTACTGGTCAGTACATGTGAGTGGCCTTCATGTACGTGGGGACAGTAACACCATACTGTGCCCTTCCATGTTTAGAATCCGTGTGCATGCATGACGGCCCTTTGCAACTGCTACATGTGTGAGCATGCCCAGTATGCCGTTGTGTAGATGGACACACAGTACATTCCAAACTGTGCCCTTCCATGTTTGAATCCGTGTGCATGCAAGACAGCACTTTGCAACTGCTAAGTGTGTGAGCATGCCCAGTACGCCATTGTGTAGATGGACACATAGTACATTCCAAACTGCGCCCTTCCATGTTTAGAATCTGTGTGCATGCAAGATGGCCCTTTGCAACTGCTAAGTGTGTGAGCATGCCCAGTACACCGTTGTGTAGATGGACACACAGTACATTCCAAACGGACGTGTGATACTAAGTGTGTGGGCATGCTCAGTGACACCTTGTGTCGGTGATGTGCCTATGTATGGGCATGGCCATTGACATCCTGTATAGCGATGGTGGTCATCCAGGCAACAGATGTCCATTTTCCACATCACGATGGATGCCTACATTGAACACACTGGTAGACTATCTTGAAGGGTGTACTGCCTGTGGCGCGTCCCGTATCTATGTAGTGTTGTTGTAGTGCTCTGTAGATAGGCAGTTGCCCCGATCACTCCACTGCCATGTGTTTGTCTACGTCTACCTTGGGACAGTAATATGCTTTTAGACTGCTCACTCTCTATACATTTCCTATTGGCGTCCTTGCCTTTGCGGATGATGTCATCCACCTAGAAGAATGCATCTGGGAGTGCTGTGTTCAGTAATCTTGGTAGCGCATTCTGTAACTGAGGAATGCTATAGTGTGATAAGGTAGTTAGGTGTATGTTCGACTCCCAGCCCTGCCAAATGTGTGCCTTTGTGTGTGTGTGTGTGTTTCCAGCTGCCTGGGGACAGAGTAATGCTTTTAGATGGCTCACATCACATACATTCCCTAACTTGCCTTTTTTTGCGAATGATGATGTGATCCACCAGACCCTGGGAGGAGTTCTGTGTTCAGTAACTGTAACTGCGGAATGCTATAGTGTGATAAGGTAGTTAAGTGTATGTTCGACTCCCAGCCCTGCCAAGTGTGTGCCTTTGTGTGTGTGTGTGTGTGTGTGTTTCCAGCTGCCTGGGGACAGAGTAATGCTTTTAGATGGCTCGCATCACATACATTCCCTATCAGCGTCTTTGCCTTTGCGGACGATGTCATCCACCTAGAAGTATGCCTCTGGGAGTGTTGTGTTTAGTAATCTTGGTAGCGCGTCCTGTAACTGCATAATGCTGTAGTGTGATAAGGTAGTTAGGTGTATGTTCGACTCCCAGCTCTGTCAAGTGTGTGTTTCCAGCTGCCTGGGGACAGAGTAATGCTTTTAGAAGGCTCACACCACATACATTCCCTATCTGCGTCTTTGCCTTTGCGGATGATGTCATCCACCTAGAAGTATGCCTCTGGGAATGCTGTGTTCAGTAATTTTGGTAGCACGTTCTGTATCTGTGTAATGCTGTAGTGTGATAAGGTAGTTAGGTGTATGTTCGACTCCCAGCCCTGCCAAGTGTGTGCTTCTGTGTGTGTGTGTGTTTCCAGCTGCCTGGGGACAGAATAATGCTTTTAGATGGCTCACACCACATACATTCCCTATCGGTGTCTTTGCCTTTGCGGATGATGTCATCCACCTAGAAGTATGCCTGTGGGAGTGCAGTGATGCCAGAACTCAGTAGCACATTCTGTTACTGCATAATGCTGTAGTGTGGTAGATTAGACAGGTAGATGCTCTATTCCAGGGCATGGCAGGTGTGTGTTTGGCAGTTATACCGTATGTGTTGGTATCTGTGGGTGGCTAGCTGCAGAATGTATTCAGTTTGTTTTGTTGCTGACCTATATAGTGTCCACAGCCCGCATATTCTGCCAAGACACTGGGATGTCAACACATACATTCGCCAATAGGTCTGATGAGTAACTGTCAGCAGCCCTACTCTTACCATTGCTATGGTCTGACCCATGTGACGCAACATAACACACGTGCCTTGATATTAACAACACTACATGATGCAGGTGGCACATGTAGTTTCATTTCCATTCCTGTCTAATGCATTGCTGTCATGTGGTTCGCTGTTGTGATATAAATGCCATATCTACATATGTGTGTACATGTATATGTGTGTATGTATATATATATATATATATATATATATATATATATATATATATATATATATATATATATATATATATATGTCCATGTATATATGTATACAAATAATATATGTGATATATGTAGATGTAGAGGTGGACATAGATGTGAACATATGTCTGGGGACATCAGCACTATCGACTATTTGTGACGGATGATCTGTACGTGATAACCTGGGATCTATGTATATCTGCCATGGTGTGGTGTTAATGCACATCGTCTGTGTTGTGCAGGGCCACGGGTTGTAGTCGTGTAGACACCGGCTATTTTGTTGCTGGGAAAACCATGGGACATCGAATATGGTGATGGTAAGGCACCTGTTGCCAGTTGTGTGTGGATCTGAGTGACACTGAGCAGTGGTTAATATGTTGGAGGTTTGGTATGGGTCATATAACTATTCATTAGAAGACTATACTATGCAGATGAGGTTGACTATGGTATATCACATTTATCACCAGGGTGTGCTGCTGGTCCCTGGAGTGTATGTGTGTAGTCAGCCAGGTGCAGCTCTCGAATATAGTTGACAGCATGGGAGGGGGGTCAGGCATACTGTACGTACATTACAGAACTGTGCCTCGGGAGTGCTCTTGCCTTAGCACACCTAAGCTAGGGTTGTGTCTATACCTGCCTGATGACATTGGGAGGGATGACAGCAGTGGTGGGGTAGTCAGGGTGTACAGGCTGCACAAACAGGTGTTGATCAGCACAATCAGCTGATGACATGGCCAGCCCGCACATGAACAGTACATTAATGCGAGCAAGCAGCATACACACAGGTTTCGTCCACACTCTACACCACCTGTGTATACCTGCAGGGACATTTCATGACACAGTCCAACCAAATGACACGGGCTGCAGCAGGCAACATATACCAACATGTGCAGGAGGCTGGGGCAGTGAGGATGTGTATGCTGCCGAACAACCCTTACTGGGGTGACATAAGACTTTATAGACCGAGGGTGGCTTACCAGGGTCTACATGGGCTGGGGATGTTGGAGTACTATGGGGTGGTCAGATACCTCCTACAGCAGCTTGTTGACCTGTGCCTAACACATCAAACAGGCCAAGGGAAATGCATCACAGTGGATACCATGGGATGTGTTGGCCTAGGTGTACTAGCCACAGGTACCTCACACAGCACAACTGGGGATATGATGGGTATCACACAGGCATCTGCATCCAGAGTATTGCACCAGTTCACATATGTCATGTCAACACATGCTAGTGAGCACGTACAGGTCCTCCACACACTTGATTAGTGGACCAGCAATATGCATCTGTTCAACCACATGGATGAATACCTTGGGGTACTGGGTGCTATAGCCTGCACATGTAGCACCACCTGGGGAGCAGGGTAGGGCCTAGAGTCAGTGCAGGGGCATACCCTCCAACAGCTAGGCCATATGCGATGGCCAGGGCATGAGATTGATTGTGTGTGCTGTCTGCCCTGGAAGCTATGATGTGTCCGATATATGGCGTCTGACACAGCTGTAGCACACCAATTCCTATATCACATTCCCTACAGTCTCCTAGTGGGGTAGGCTAGGTAAACACTGGTGTAGTGGCTTATAACATCCATCAGCAATGCATACACACCTGAACACTCACACCATACTGAGGCGGATGCACAGGCAAGACATATACATGCGCATGTGTTTGGGATGCTCGGTTCACAGTTCTGGTATCCGGACACATCTGTTGGCGCTCTGCAGTATTCACAAGCTACATGCACACAGGTTGTTATGGTATTTGCTATGCTACACAATGTTATCCTGCAGTAACAGCTGCAGCAGGAACAGCATGGGGCAGGGCCACACAGCACAACACCACTGCCAAGGCCTGTACAGGCACAGTGCGACTTGGTGAAGGAACTACCTGAGTAGGGCACACTCGGCGAAAGCCCGTGCACAGTATGACCTGCCCTTGACAAAGAGGCAATGCAAGGCATATGCACTGACACAGTAGGTACCCACAGATTTCCCCTCTCTGACCCGCACACAGTACAATGGATGCCAAACATGACAGTACCTGTGCTCAGCCATGTATGGGAGGTGCACTGTGTGCATCCGACATAGTCAGCACTCCAGCACCGTCCTCAAGTCTGTAACACAACCAGGGTATGTCTATTGACCTAACAAGTGGCAGTTGTATTAGAATGTGTACTTACCCATTGCTATGGTATGTATGTGAGCATACAAGTGACTGTGGTGGCTAAATGTTAGGGCAGCAGACAGTACACATCCATAGTGGCACCATGACCTCTGTAGCACATATGGAGGTCACAGTGGTAGCCTGTAGTACACAGGGTGTCCTAACTCACTGCAGATTATGGGCTGACCATCATGTGTGTCTGTACAGCCCACATATGTTCCATGCAGCTGGACAGATGTGGACCAATACAGACAAATGATATATGATGGCCTATGGATATGCCCAATGACTGACCCCAACTCCCTATGACACACACAGATGACAGCAGGCCAGGCTGTTTGATGTAGATTGTGTAATAGGATGTCCAACACCACTGTGCTGGTAATTAATGCTGGGAACTGACGTACCCTGGTATCCCTCCAACCAGCAATTTAGGTAGGTCCACACACTGACATGGAGTACCCGGCAGACCAGTACAGTAGCGGCAGATGTGTACAACTGTTGGCTGTGCCCCCGTCACACCTACACATGTGAGAGTCATGTGCACCACCCACGGTGCTGTGTAGGACTGTGGTTGTGGTTGCATGTCCCCCCACGCTATACAGACATGTAGCAACTGTCAATGTCACATGACCATTAGCCACCCTGCAGACACAGCATGTCACCTGTCTGTGTAGAATGGAGGGGTCAGCAATACAGTACTAACTATCTGGACATGTGACACATGCAATACAGTTGACCATACTTTGCATGCTCACACACATGATGGTATTGTCAGTCTACAACATGTGTAACAGTCATACTGGGCATGTTCACATCCTGTGTTTCAGTGTGTGAGTATACTTGGCATGCTCACACACTGAAACACAGGATGGCCAGGCATGCACACACCAGTGGTCCAGACATATCTGCCAGTACATTGCTATACTGTTGTATGTCTGCGCTGTATGCTGTTTGCTGTCTATTTTCTGTACATATGCCATGGTCTATTGTTAATTCACATGAGCTATGTGCGCAGGGTACTTCTACCATCACGTATATAGGGCAGTTCTTTGTTTGCAGACAGGTCGACGCCTTTGGATACAAATCGGGTAAGGTACAGTCCAGCAGGTGGGAGCTGTTGTGCGTGGGTTTGCACAGTGTTAAGCACTGCTGACCTCTGGTCACAGCACCTTATACACGTTTAGACTTCACATTTCTTTGACAGGGCACTACTGGCATACTGGTAGACAAACACGCTTACAGCCGCTCACTCTCCGACATTTCCGCTTACATTTGTCACTCACGCTGGGTGTGTGCGATCCCTTGTGATGCATATTATATCAGACTACATGACTACAGTATCGGGTATGTGTAACCATTTTGCGACGGCAGTCATTCGACTGTACGGACTCGGCGGCCTGTCCAGTGACGTAATCATATTATATGCGTGTTCCTCATAAGATCTGCTCCCATCTGCCTGATACATGGGAACCGATAATCTGCAATGCTGACATTTGACTTGAGTTTGTTAATGCAGCTGTCTGCCGAGTCATGCTACCACATACCTACTGCACATTGACCACCTTTCAGATTGCACGACAGGAGACTGTAGGAGTGACAACTTTCCCACTTTGCATGGGACAGTCCCTCATCATACATCACATGTGACAATACCAGAACTCTCCACCAATCGGGGACACATTTCTGCAGAATCAGGGACAGGTCATGAAAAACCGGGACACTTTTACAAAAGTAGTGCTATTAACTTGACACATTGACAGAATCAGAGCATATGACTTAATGCACATTTTCTGAAGTAACAGTTGTTTATAACTCTTACTTATTGTCATTAGTCAGTAAGTGTAATTCACCACCTTTCCTTAAACAGCCACTACTTTTAGGAGGGATTAAGAAGGACACAGTTAGACTTTCAGTCAAACTCAGGGACGTACCTGACATTCAGGGACAGTTGAGTGGTATGGACAATACTCTAGCCATTGCATCTGTCCTGATTAGGGGACCTTCTCATGTTGTAGGTGTCTGTACTGGTTGCTTGTTACAGGTCTTGTATACCTGACATGTCGATATGTCATATGTAGTAGCATAAGCAACTGTACTGCTGCTAGACTATGCTTTGATTTGTTCCGATATGTATATTTCTGTACTATGCATGGCTGTAAGTATGTTCTGCCCTTGTACATCTGACAGTTCTACAGAGCAGGTTCCACTTTGGCCGTTCAGACTGGTGGCAGCCCTATAGACCCTATATGTAGAGCTATCACATGTGTCAAGGCAACACATACCCACAGCATACCTCTCAGCTGTCCCTCATTTTCAGGGCTGTCCCTGATTTTGACTCAAATTTTAACTCTGTCCCTCTTAATCCCTCCTAAAACTAGTGATGTTTGGAGGAAAGGTGGTGAATTACACTTCATGAATAATGACAATAATTAAGAGTTACAAACTTCTTTTACTTCAGAAAATGTGTATTAATTAATATGTTCTGATTCTGCCAATGTTTCCAGTTAATAGCTCTAATATTTTAAATGTGTCTCTGATTGTCCTTGTGTTTTCTTGACTTGTCTGTGATTCTGTTGAAATTTGTCCCCAATTGGTTGAGAGGTCTGACCCACAGCCAGTAGTACACGAACGACCTCCATGGTTTGCATACATTAAGGTTATTCATGTAGCATTATAATTGATAATACTGTTTCCTATTACATGTAGCTGTTACTGATACAACAAACTGATGTCTGACACCACTACACACACTATATAGCCTCCATTCCCAAACGCACAGGCCATGTGCCATAACTGTCATTTTGCAAGACACAACTGCCCAGATGGGTGTGTCCCTCACAGACGTACGGGTGTTTAACCTCTTCTATTGTGCTATCATCTACCTGAGGTGGTCAGCAACTTATGCACTTTCCGTCATTAGCAGAACTCACATACCGATGAATGTGAATGAACACTGTATCAGCAACAATGCAGAACACCATGCGGGACATATTTAGATGATTGGTTCTATTAACCAGACACATTCACAGTCACAGAACATATGTATTCATTCACGTTTGTCGAGGTACATGCCGCTTATGACTCATACATGTTGTCATCTGTCATTACCTGTATTCCGCCACCTGTTCACCTAATATCAGTAGTTCTGGCAGTGTTTAGTTGGACTTTGTTACATTCTGATACATAACTATGGACGTCCATGCTAATCGGGTACACGGCACTGTGTAGGTCTCTATGTATTCCCCAATGGTTTACAAACTATCTGGTAGATGTGCTCTTCAGGTTTGGGAGGTGTAGGGGTATGCTATGCCCACATAAGAATATTAATGACTTCCACTGGGAGGGCCTACTACATCTCTGCCAACCAGCACCTGCACACTTAAGCCCATTAATGCATACCCATGGTCCACCTACCTGGCACCCCTCTACAGCAGTTGTGCCAAATACTTACTGCGAGCACAGCTGGGGTATGAGCACACCCCTACACATTGCCCACTCTCCCCATCTCGGGACACATGTCGTACGTTTTGTCAACCCATGTATTATCACACTTGCACAACCTACTGTTCCATGTACACCTACATCCTGCTCATATTAATGTCAGCAGATTCTTTCATACCCTAGAATTTTGGGGTCCCGCAAGGCAACAAATTCCAACACATGTGAGAGATGCAACCATATAGCCAAACTGGAGGCTAAGCTCTCTCAACTCAGTACTGGCATAACCAGTCAGGAGGAGAAGGAAACCACACTCACTACAATTCCAGTCTCACATAGATCTACCACGACAGCAAACCAAATACATAATCACACAAAAACATACTCGGAGGCTCTAAATAAAGATCTGCAGAAGCAGCAGAGACCTCCAAAGCAGACACCCAAGCATCCGCTACCCCAAAACAAAACACATGCAACACATATCTCACAAAGCCAGTGTGCCAAACAGTCACAGCCCTTAAGACTAAACAACACACCTGATACACTTGTAATAGGTGACTCTATCGTCAGGCACACTGGCGTCCGCTCACCAGGCTGAACAAGGAGAGGGTCACGGTGAGCAGCCTGTCGGTGCTAGGATCCGCCACATAACACAAGCACTCAGGTCACTCCAAGGCAAGTACAAATATGACTCAGTCATTGTCCATGCTGGTGTGAATGACCTGAGACGTACCTCCCTGGACTACATGAAAAGAGACATAAAGGAGCTCTCTGAGCATGTAGCCCAGGCCGGTATGACCCTGACCTTGAGTAGCCTCTTACCCTCACCAAGAATGATGCCACAATATGAAGACAAGATGATCAATTTCAACAATTGGCTTAAGTACTGGTGTCATTCAAAGGGGATCCAATGCCTGTCAGCTTGGGATGATATGCTCGACAAGCCATGATGCTTCGCTAGGGATGGCTTGCACCTGTCACCCTGGGCTTTCGGATATTGGCAAAGGCTCTTGCTACCCCCATAGTGCCTTTTTAGGCAAGGCTCAAAAGACAAACCCACCTCCATAGGTATCACAAGGGATAAGAAACTAAGAGTAATGCTACTCAACGCCAGAAGTCTAAACCTCAAGATGCACGCTTTCGAAACACTCCTTAGCATGGAGAACATCGATATCTGTTCAGTAACAGAAACCTAGTTCAGGGCTCCAGAGAGCACCCCAGCACTACCAGGTTATACCTCATACCATGCTTTTGGCCCCAAAACTTGGACCAAACCACAAAAGGAGGGAGTATCGATATTCATCAAAGATACCCACACCTCCAGGTTGGTGGCAAAGCACGAATCATCAGAGACTATCCATGTGCAACTAACAGTGGGTAAAACTGCCTTCCAGTTTATAGCCTGCTACAGACCACCCTCCCAAACCCAGGAACCCCACTCAGCCTTCCTGAGAACACTGGAAAATATGAAGGTCTCTCCAAACACCATTATATTGGGCGACTTCAACTACCCAAACATAGACTGGGAGCATTACTCTAGCTCCAACACCCTAGCCCAAAGGTTCCTAGAATTTATAAACTCAAATGCTATGGAACAACTTGTTACCACTCCCACAAGAGGGGAAAACATACTGGACCTGATCATCGCCAACATGGGGACTCTATGCTCCAGACCAGAGGTGTATCCCTCACTGGTAAGATCAGACCATAAACTAATCTCACTGGATATTCACATCCCGACCCCCTGCCCTGAAAACCACAGTGAAAAACTTCTCTAAAGCAAATTTCACACTCCTCAAAACCGAGGTGTAATCCTTCAAAGCCCCCGGGCCTGTGGAAAATATGGCCCAGACCACAGAATCCTTTATAAACGCATTCTATGAACACCTTCAGGAATGCATGGATCATGCAATCCCAAATAAAACCAAGACCCAATCCTCCAAAGGCAGACGTCCTGTCTGGTAGACCCCAGCCATAAACAAACTATACAATAGAAGGAGGAAGCTACTAAATGATAGAGCAAAATCCCAAAAAGGGAAGGCATCACTGATCAGTATTAGCAAAAAACTACGGGCACACATAAAATTGTCTAAGGCCAGCTTTGAGAGAAAAATTGCACAGGACACTAAGGATAATCACAAGGCTTTCTTTAGTTATGTTAGGAACCTGGGTGGTAATTCCCAGATATGCTCAGAATTAGTCCAAAATGACAAAAATACACCGAACCCACAGACATTGCCAACATCCTAGCTGACAGGTTCAGCGCAAACTTCTCCCCCTCCCACCAAAGGGCAAATATCTATCCCAGCAGAGTGCTGCCCCTGACATCTCAGATGCTCAGGTAAGAGCCGCCCTCTCCAAAGCAAAAACACAGCATCAATGGGACCAGATGGTGTCCCGGCTGCATCCTACATGAACTCCAAGAAGAGTTAAACCCAAACATAAAACTACTGTTCAATCTCAGCCTTACTACAGGATATGTGCCCAAAGAGTGGCGTACAGCAACAGTGGTCCCTCTCCATAAAGGTGGTGCCTCAACGGATCCTGGAAACTATCGCCCCATAAGCCTGACTAGCTTGGTCTGCAAAGCTATGGAAAGGATCATCATGGACCTCATAAATAAAGATATTGGGGACCTACAAACACTGGATCCTACCCAGTTCGGCTTTGTTAAGGGCAGATCCTGCCTCTTAAACCTGGTTGATTTCTTTGAAACAGTCACCAAGGCCATTGACGAGGGGAAGGTGGTCCACACAGCCTACCTGGACCTCGCAAAAGCCTTCGATACAATACCCCACTCGGGCATTATAGATAAGCTCACCAGCTTAAATATAAACCCCTATGTCACTAGATGGATTGCAAACTGGCTCAAGGACAGAACCCACATGGTTAGAATTGCTGGAGCCATGTCAGACTCCAAACCAGTTACAAGTGGTGTCCCACAAGGCTCAGTCCTGGGACCTCTCTTGTTCGGTATATATTTCTCGGAGGTACAGGCCAACACGGAAGGACTGTGGCTGACCAAGTTTGCAGATGACTGCAAACTGGGCCCCATAATCGACTCTCCAGCCGACACAAGCATCCTCCAAAAGGGCCTCATAGAAACAGACAACTGGTGCCAGAGCCATGACCTCAAGCTAAATGCCAAAAAGTGTATAGTCATCCCCTTGCTGTGCCACCAACCTGGATGTGTGGGTATCTTTGACGAATATTGATACTCCCCCTCCTTTTGTGTTTCGGTCCAAGTTTTGGGGCCATAAAGCATGGTATGAGGTATAACCTGGTAGTGCTGGGGTGCTCTCGGGAGCCTTGAACCAGGTTTCTGTTACTGCACAGATATCAATGTTCTTCATGCTAAGAAGAGTTTTGAGTGCATGCATCTTGAGGTTTAGACTTCTGGCATTGAGTAGCATTACTCTTAGTTTCTTATCCCTGGTGATACCTATGGAGGTGAGTTTGTGTTTTGAGCCTTGCCTAAAAAAGGCACTATGGGGGTGGCAAGAGCCTTTGCCAATATCCAAAAGCCCAGGGGTGACAGGTGCAAGCTGTACCTAGTGAAACATCATGGCTTGTCGAGCATGTCATCCCAGGCAAACAGGCATTGGAGCCCGTTTGAATGACACCAGTACTTAAGCCAATTGTTGAAATTGATCATCTTGTCTTCATATTGTGGCATCATTCTCGGTGAGGGTAAGATGCTACTCAAGGTCAGGGTCATACCGGCCTGGGCTACATGCTCAGAGAGCTCCTCTATGTCTCTTTTCATGTAGTCCAGGGAGGTACGTCTCAGGTCATTCACACCAGCATGGACAATGACTGAGTTATATTTGTACTTGCCTTGGAGTGACCTGAGTGTTTGTGTTATGTGGCGGATCCTAGTGCCCGATAGGCAGCTCACCGTGACCTTCTCCTTGTTCAGCCTGGTGAGCGGGACGTCAGTGTGCCTGACGATAGAGTCACCTATTACAAGTGTATCAGGTGTGTTGTTTAGCCTTAAGGGCTGTGACTGTTCGGTACACTGGCTTTGTGAGCTATGTGTTGCACGTGTTTTGTTTTAGGGTAGCGGTTGCTTGGGTGTCTGCTTTGGAGGTCTCTGCTGCTTAGGAAGATTTTTATTTAGAGCCTCCGAGTATGTTTTTTTGTGTTTATTTGTTTGGTTTGCTGTCGTGGTAGGTCTATGTGAGACTGGAATTGTAGTGAGTGTGGTTTCCTTCTCCTCCTGACTGGTTACACCAGTACTGAGTTGAGAGAGCTTAGCCTCCAGTTTGGCTATATGGTTGCATCTCTCACATGTGTTGGAATTTGTTGGGAGGAGGAGAGGGTTGTCTGTGTACATGAGGCAGTTGTAACATTGCCTCAAGATTCCCAGATTCACCAGATGGACAAGAGAGGAGATTGACAACTGACCTTTGGACATGCTAGAATAGTATTGGGAATTCCTTTATAATTGAAAAAAACGGCCAATGGGGAACAAAGTACTCAAGGGGAGTTTGTGAGGGTGTAGTGCTTTTAATTTTTTAGTGCTGACTTATATAATTGCTTTAGTGAGCAAGTGCCAGGCTTTAGAGTGGGAATAGGGTGTTTATTATGAGAACTAGATCAGTTCTAAGGGAAAAAGTGAAGAGCAGACTTTGTGGAGCCGAGAATGGTTTAAACCCAATTAAGCGGTGCTGCCCGATGCTGCGCTATGCGCAAAATCTCGCAAAGCCACGCTAAAGCGGGTTTTATACAGGGGGACTTGAAAGAGCTAGAAATTGGCCCAAAACGGCCAATAGACTACTAGATTCTTGTGCTGGGAACACTCCTCCAGGGATAGATAGGCTGCTCCAAGCTCCCCACTGCCACTGGTGAACAAAGAAGCCTCCCTTTATCCAAGAAAGGAAATGGGCAACACAGGAACTTTCCAAAAGTCCAGAATACAGCAAAGCCTGTATTTGGACTACTTTAGGTCAGGAAAGACGGGAAACAAGGATAATTTTTTTTTTTTGCAACAAACAGCAGGAAAATGCAATAAATATGTAACACAGGCTAGCACACTTGAGTGTGTAGCCTCAACAGGTAAAAGCAACAAACAGGACAAACTTTAAAAGTGCAGGTGCAAAAACAACTTTAAACAGTTTAAAACAGTTCAAGAAGCAGAAATACTTGCAGTTTAGCTGGATTGGACAGTCGCCCAGGTAGTAGCAGGAAAACAAACACTTTTATCAGGTTAGCAGTCGCTCTTTTAGCCTCTCTGCTGCTAGCACCACTCTGCAGGACCACAAGGAGCTTGGCTGAGTAGTAACAAGCACATGAGTTCACTACAGGTATGCAATAGTCCTGTCAACAGATGGGACAGTTGGTTGGTGTACTTCTGTATACAGACCTCTCTGATACTCGGGGACTCATGTCTACAGTGACAGGGACAAGGCTATGACAACTCAGGGACAATCATGGACACTTCTAGCATATTAGTACTATTAACCTGGAATGTGTTGACAGATTTGTAAATCTGCTAATTTTCTGCAGTTAAATGCATCTATTACTCTTCATTGTTGTAAGTAGTCATTCTCATTCAACACCTTTCCCCCAAAGGTCACTAGCTTTGTGAGTTTTTAAGGGTCTGGCCAGTTATTGTGCGAATGCTTTGACCATTGGTATCGCTGACATTGTCATATGTACAGGCTGTGCTGTATTCTGGTGACTAGGGTTGGCACCTTTTCAAATGGCCAAGATGGGACATTTTCAGAACACACATCAGATTTTACAAGCCAACACATACCCACAGTCAGTACAATGGATAGAACTTTACTTATTTGCCTACATAAAAGCCTATTGTTGTAGCAGTTTAGTTGCTTATTCTGTTTCTTGTAACATTTAGGTATTGTAGATACTGCAATAATTATTTTCTGCTACTATTACATAACATATGGGACACAATTATGTCCTACAATCCCAGGACATTTGCCATTTGAAATGTCTTTTGTCAGGACACAACTGTCCAACGATGGACTGTTGTTAGAAAAATATGTATTTGAACATGTATAAAGTGCTAGTTTAAAAGCAAATAGTATATAATGCATTTTATTCTATTTACAATATGGCAATAAGAATGATTTTACATGTAATTGCTTGAAGCTTTGGAGCTGCAGTGTATTTGAACTCTGACCCTGGCAGTAGCCAGCTCAGCAAGCTTATGTTTTTCACTAATGATTATCTGCTGGGTCAGGAAAATTAAACGTATAAAGCATTGAATATTCTTATTCCTTCCTCTGAGATAATTGACCTTGTGAATGTATCAGAGATAAGACACAGCTGCTAAAGTAAAAGTTGCAAGAAGAACAAAGAAGTATATTACAAGAGTGAACCGACTATTGTATTCAAGCTAGCCTGAGACCTTGGAAGAGTAACATTTACAAAAAGACATAACGAACCAGGTGCTTTGCAAGGCTGTATTATTCCCATGGGAAAACTTTTAAAATGTATAACATCAGCTTTTTCTTATGAATAGAATATTGTAGACCATAGTGATGTAGATGCCCTGTGACTAACCACGTCAGTAAGGTGGGCACAGCCTGAATGTAAGACTATATAAAATTGTGTATTTCCTGCATCATGTCAGACAAAACTCTGTACTTGTATGGTTTTTTGCCTCCTGGTGTACACTAGTAAACTTTTGCATCTGAGCCTCCTATGTTGTTATCATTTGTTTTTATTTAACAACTGTCCCTCGCAAAGCGGGACAGATGATAACCCTACTGCGGACACCAGATTGTTTGGGCCAGCACATAGCCACGGTCAGTGCAGGTTTAGAACATTCATTTGTTTCCTAGGTGTGAGCCTTATACCTTTGGCACTTTTGTTGTTTGCCTGTTTTTTGTATGAATTACGTTTATTCTATCCTGATGTGACCGCTTTAGGCAACTGTTACATGCAGTATGGTGCATAGTTATTTCCTACGGTCACAAGACATTTGGCATTGTACCATTGTTGGTCAGATCACACCTACACACATTAATTGTGCCTCACACAGTGGATCAGGGGTATCCTGTTTATGTCAGTGCCTTCATCACCCTTATACCATGTGCCACTATGCGAATGTGTGCAATAGATTCTCTCACTTATTCGTGAAGGGACACGTGCGTCACGGGCAGGTGTTTGATCCTGGGTAGTAGGTTATGCATGACCATTTAGGGCTGGACATTGTCGTGCACCACTAATGCACATTCCAACTTGTGTCCAGATATCTACAGGACTGGACTTCGTGTCTTCCATTCTAATGTTTACACAGGTTACTTATCCCATGAGGGATATCCCAAAAATTGAACAAGACCAAAACAAGACGAATACCAACCATTCTTCTGGAATTATGAAAATGTGCTGGGGGTTTTACATGCAAGGGATACATAGTGTGCAATCCTGCAACTGCCTAGGGTGACACTACCTACTACATATGCGTAGTGGTCACTATGTGTAGATGTGGCTGCACCAAACCAGTAGGCCAAGTATGGCTGGGTTTGGTGGACGTTCAGGTAAGGGAGCGGATTGTGTGATGTGGAGGGGATGCTGGGTAGTCCATTATGCATCCAGGTGTGTTTCATTTTTTATGGCCAGTTCCATCAGGACCAATCAGTGGGTATGTGCCGGTAACATGTCTATACATTTGTATTGCACATTTCAATATTCATATGTTTGTGGGATTGTGTTCTACAGTATGGCCTGGCTGGTTGTATACATGTTTTTGTGTTTCTTTCAGCTTCACCCACTGCTCCCTCATACACCTCCAGTTCACCTATTCTGCATACGACACAGTATCGTCTTGGAGGATTGTACCATTACCCATCCCCCCACACACACATATTCCTCACACCCCATACATCACTGCTTTGGTTGTTGGCCCATGACATGGCCAGCGTAACACATTGAATACCCTACATATGTCAGGTACCTGTATAGTTGTGTGGACTACCCTGCCATGTTTGCTTTCCATATGCTATACCTCACACACATAGGTACATGCCCATACTTAACTTTCATTACATGGTTGGTATACCCGGGTACTACCTGTTCAACTGTGACACATCCTAACAAGTTCGCTTTGTACTGCTGATTTGCGGATTTTGGCAGACTGTTCTAATCATTGGTAGGATGCCACCTTTTCCTATGTCCAGGATGGGATATATTCCGTACATATATCCGACTGTACTGGACAGCACATACCCACAGTCGACAGTACGGATAATACTGTTCCTTTCAGCCTACATGTTTCCTTATTGTTGTAGCTGTTTATATGCTCCTTCTGTTTCGTTTACATGCTTATTCTATTTCCTGTCACATTTGGTATGTGAAATACGGACATACCTTTTGTATGTGACTATTACATGCCTTGTGGGATAAGATTCGGACATACGGTCGCTAGATATGTACATTTATTGTGTATTTTGTTATGGACACATCTGCTCAGCTGTGTACCCTCTCTCAGATTATGGGTCAGCTGGTGACCCTAACCATTGGGCTGGACGTACCTACTGGCGGCTCGCTAACATATGATGCATTTCACTTCCACTTGGTATAGCTATCTACACTGCGTTGGACTACGGGCAAACGGTTTTCCATGTCATTTGTTCACGGGATAGGGACCAGTTATTCCCTACAGTGCATTTGTGTTTGCTTCTTCATTTTGTGTTCGCAGGAACTTTCTTGCATGCTTTGCATACGTTTCAGTATCCATGGACACTGACAGATGTGATTACTATCTTGCAACTTGTTATATGCAAGCAATTTAGGTTGCACGTTGACAGCTGGCATTTCCACGCCTCCGTGCGGCACTTCAACATGCCCTATGACCTTGCGCTCCTTTCCTGTGCACGTGGCTGTGGCAGCAGCGCCTTCATTAATATGCATTTGGTGCTACTGCGCCATCTTCACGCCGCACTGTTGGCGCAAGCCTACCGCTGGCCTTGCGCTGAGCTTCATGAATCCCACGGTATGTGTTTTTCCTATGAATACTAGCCACAAAGCTGTTCAGTTCACTGTTCTTAGATAACCAGATGTCGAGATAAGCTATTGCTACAGTGCTGTATGTAGAAGTAAATCGTAAAAATTGGGTAGATACATTAAATTGATCTAACACCATATTGCTGATCTCAACATCACCATTAAGTAAAATAAAGATGTCGTCCAAGTAACGTAAGTAACTATGTGGTTCATAAGGGTTGAGTTTTTAAAAACATACTCAGTTTCCCAATGGGCCATTACCAAATTGGCTATGCTTGCCCCACAAGGGGAGCCCATGGCGACACCAACTTTTTGTAAGTAAAAGTTGTCGCCAAGCATAAAAAAGTTGTTGTACAGTATTAATTCCAATAGCTCAATAACTAATGTTATCTCTCTGTTCGTGGCACCATTTTTCTTTAGCACTAAGCTCACCCATTCAATCCCAATATCATGAGGTATACAAGTGTACAAGTCCTTCACATCTACTGTGAGGAAATTGTTGCCGATGTTAAATTTTAACTTGTCTATCTTTTCAAGGAACGACCATGAATCTTTACAAATTTGATGTTCATGCGTCAGGAATTTCTGCAAAATTGAATCAATGACTTTGGCACAAGGATAAGTAGGGGAACCACGTCCATCCACCAACGGTCTCATAGGAGGGCTAAGCACATCCTTATGAATTTTTGTTATACCAAACAAGTAAGGATACCTAGGATATGTGGTGGACATGTAATTAAAAACATTTTGTTCCACTCTACCCTCTATAAACATATCCTCTATACTGTTTGTGATTATAGTATATGCTCTGTTCACTTCTTATCGTGAGCTCAATACATATGAAGAGTTATCCAGTAACTTCACCATACGTTCATAGTAGTCTATGTTATCAAAAACTATGAGACCTCCACCTTTATCAGGTTTACAAATGCGGATATCATGTGTTTTAATGTAGTCAAGGTATTCACGCTCAATTCTACTTATACGATCATTATTATAACAATTATGACCATGTTTAAATCTCTGCCTAATATCCAACTCACACATCTGTTCAAAAACCTGCACTAATGGATGCAGAGGAGGGTTATACGTACTAGGAATTCTAAATGGGTCAACATGTACTTCATCTGTGTTACCACCCATCATTAAGTTGAAGTTCAATTTCCAAGAAAAAATTTTAACATCTATTATTGTTTTCACTAAATCAAACTTCTGTCTGGGGACATATGTGTAACCCTTTGACAAAAAGTCCACTATGTCAGAAGTAATCATCACAGATGAAAAATTATACACATTAAAGTCCCCTGTGGAATTAGTAATAATGACAGGTTTTACCACCATAGGTGTAAGTGTAGAATCATTCTGACCTTTAAATGTACCAGAACAGTTACAGACTTCTTCCAAACCTAAGTCCAAATTGATATTTTCAACATTAAGACAAAAGTCAACCAATCGAGAGTCAACACCAATAGCTTCAAATGAAGCATTTGATATGTCCTGTGTTTTTTGGACCTCTGTTTGTTCGACTTGTTTGAGTAAAAACTGTTCTGCTGCTTCGGTTTGGTTAGATCTCCGGGCAACAGTTCTTTACTGGATTAATTATTATTAAGAATGGACTCTATTTGCGCTAGACTAGACCATCTGGACACGCAACAATGGGTCATTCAAGACCTACTACCACCTTCACCTGGCATCAATTACCACAACAACACGCCAGGAAATGTAGGTAACTCTGAGAAGGTCTGCGTAGGGCATCTGTTTTGAGGCTGGTAATCCACTTTGTGAGGTATTTCTGCGGCCTTTCCAGTTGTTGTAGATGTCTTGAGAGGTACATACCAAATGGGGCGTTGTACTCTATAATGGGTCTAATGAGTGATTAGTAGAGGGGAACAATGACCTCTTTTTTCTGGATGAGAAACCTTTTGTGATGAGGTGTGCCATGTAGAAGGATTTCCTGACTACTGTGGTGATGTGATTATCAAAAAAGAGACTATTGTCCACCTGTGTCCCAAGGTCTCTTATCACACTTTCGGTGTTAAGTATACTACCGCCTATGTTGTAGTTCATGGGTACAGAGTTTTTACCAAAGGGGATGACAATGCACTTTTTGGCATTTAGCTTGAGGCCATGGCTTTGACACCAGGCATCTGTCTCAGTGAGGCCCTTTTGTAGGATGTCCACATCGTTAGGAGTTTTGATTATGGCTCCTAGTTTGCAGTCATCTGTGAACTTTGTTAGCCAAAGATCTTCTGTGTTAGCCTGTACTTCAGAGAGGTAGATACCAAACAGGAGAAGACCCAGGACTGAACCCTGTGGTACTCCCCTTGTCACTGGTCTGAAGTCAGATTTGGAGTCTGCTACTTTCACAGTGTGGGTTCTATCAGTGAGCCAGATGGCAACCCATTCTGTGACATAGGGATTTATACCTAGTTTAGTGAGTTTATCTATAATTCCAGAGTGGCGGATGGTGTTGAAAGCCTTGGCAAGATCTAGATAGGCTGTGCGAACCACCTTACCCTTGTCTACGGCTTTGTTGACTGCTTCAAAGAAGTCTATCAGGTTTAGAAGACATGATCTGCCTTTTACAAACTCGAACTGGGTGGAGTCCAGAGTTTGGAGATTACCAATGTCTTTGTTTATAAGTTCTATGATGATACGTTCCATGTCCTTGCCGACCAGGCTCGTCAGGCTACTGGGGCGGTAGTTCCCAGGGTCCATGGTGGCTCCCCCCTTGTGTAGTGGGATAACCGTCACTGTGCGCCATGTTCTTGGCTTTGGAGAGTGTGGTTTTTACCTGTGCAGCCATGATTACAGGAACTTTGCATTCTTCTGGTATAGAGATGGGCTCTTTAGGGGGTGAGAGGGGGGTAAAGTTAGCACTGAACCTATCTGCCAGGATGTTGGCAGTATCAGTTGGGTCTGTATGTTTAGTGCCATTGTGCTGTAACTCAGAGCAGATCTGAGTGTTACCATTGAGATTCTTGACATAGCTATAGAATGCTTTGTGGTTGTCTTTAGAATCAGTGGAGATTTTGTTTTCATAACTAGCTTTGGAGGATTTTATCAGGGATCGCAGCTTCTTACTGAGGCTGATGAGGGAGCTCCTCCACTCATGGGATTTTACTCTCTTTTGAAACAGTTTCTTCCTTCTGTTGTACAGTTTGTTTATGGCAGGAGTCCACCAGATTGGCTTCCTTTTTTTGGAGGATAACGTCTTGGTTCTGTTTGTGATAGCACAATCCATGCACTCATGTGAGTGCTTATAAAGTGGAATTGTGTAGGATTCAGTAGTCGTAACTGTATTGCCTATCTGCATGGGTGTCATGAAGTTCACCACTTCTGTCTTATGAAGCATGAAGTTGACTTTGGAGAAATTTTTTACCATGGTTTCCTTAATGGGGGGTGGGGGCAGGATGTGGATATCTAGTGTAATTAGCTTATGGTCGGATCGGACCAATGAGGCGTTGACTTCAGGTGTGGATCACCGGTCACTCATGTTGGTAATGACTAGATCTAGGATATTGTTGCCCCTGGTGGGGGTGTGGATAAGTTGATTCAGGGCATTGGAGTTTATGAATTCCAGAAAGCATTGAGCGAAGGAGTTGGTACATGTGTAGTTTTCCCAGTTAATGGTGGGGTAGTTGAAATCACCCATTATTAAGGTGTTTGGTTGAACCCTAATATTTTCCAGTACATCAAGAAAAGAGGAGTGGGAATCCTGGGTCATGGTGGGTGATCTGTAGCAAGCTACAATTTGGATTGCAGTTTTGCCCAGAGTTAGTTGCACTTGGATAACCTCGGCTGCATTATGCTGAGCAACTAGCCTGGAGGTGTGGATATCCTTAATGAATATGGACACAACTCTGCCTTTGGTGTTCCCTTCCAGGTTACATGGCCGAAAAGTGTGGTATGAGTTATAGCCTGTTAGTGCAGGGGTGCTATCTGGAGCCTTGAACCAGGTCTCAGTCACTGCACAGATATCGATGTTTTCCATTTTAAGGAGTGCCTCGAGTGAGTGTATTTTGAGATTTAGACTTCTAGCATTGAGTAGCATCACCCTCAGTTTTTGCTTGCCTGTTCCTGTTATGGTGGTGAATTTATCATTTAAACCTTGCCTAAAAAAGGCACTATAGGGGCGTCAAGAACCTTAGCCAGTATCTGGAATCCCAGGGGTGACAGGTGCAGGCCATCTCTGGCAAAACATCGTGGTCTGTCGACCATGTCATTCCAGGCAGACAGATACTGGATCCCTTTAGAATGGTACCAGAAGCTTAGCCAATTGTTGAAGTCAATCATCTTGTCCTTGTACTGCAGCATCATTCTGGGTGATGGCAGAATGCTACTCAGGGCAAGGGTCATACCTGCCTGGGCTACAAGATCGGAGAGCTCTTCCATGTCTCTTTTCACGTAGTCCAGGGAGGTATGTCTCAGATCATTCACACCAACATGGACAATGACAGAGTCATATTTGTACTTGTTGTGGAGTGACTTGAGTGCATGGGTTATGTGGCGGATCCTGGCACCCAACAGGCAGCTGACAGTAACCTTCTCCTTGTTTAACAGGGTGAGTGGGACATCAGTGTGCCTGACTATAGAGTCACCTATGACTAGTGTGTTGGGTACGTTGTTTTGCCTTATTGGCTGTGGTTGAGTGGCACACTGAGTCTGCGGGCTATGTGTCATTTGGGTTGTGTTGGGGGGTGGATGTTGCTTGTATTTCTGCTTTGGAGGTCTCTGTTGCTTGAGCAGATTATTATTGAGAGCCTCCGAAAATGTTTTTGTGTTTCTATGTGTGGATTTTAGTGGTGTAGATTTAGTGAGACTATGTGATGAGTGTGGTGTGGTGCAAGTGTTTACCTTCTCCTCTTGACTGTCAAGTTCAGTCTTGATTGGAGAGAGCTTTACCTCCAGTTTGGCTAGATAAGTGCATCTTTCACAGGTTGTAGTGCTGGGTGGTAGAAGGAGAGGGTTGTCTGTGTACATGAGGCAATTTCTACATTGCGGCAAGATACTCAGATTCATCAGATAGACAGGAGAGAACACTGGGAGATGACCCATGGACATGACTGAATAAAAAACTATTTTCCTCTAGATAAGTGAGGAAAGTGAGTACAAGAGCTGTTTTTCTCTAAGCAAGTGAGGAAAGTATGTACCAAAACTGTTTTCCTCTAGGTAATGTGGAAGGTTGAGTGCTGTAGTAATTAATAGATTATTTAGTGCTTACAAGTTCTGAACAAGTGCTGATCACAAATAAGCAAATTCAAGTGCTAAAACTAAGAATCTGTATCTGGACTAAACTAGTTACAGGAAAGAGGGGAAACAAGTGCAAATGTGGGCTTTTAAATCAGAAAGTTGAGAGAGATGGAAAAACTGCCCAAATGGCCAATAACTACAATTTCTGGGCCAGAACCACTCCTTATGTGGTAGATAGGTTACCTAGTACTTACCACTCCCACTGATAAGCTAGAAGGCTTCCCTCCAACACAGAAAGCTTGGGGGGGGGCTTAGAAGCTTATATACAGTCCTGGATACAACAAATCTGAATCTGGACTAAACTAGTTACAGGAAAGGTATATTTTATAAGGCTTGTTCCATTTCTACAATATGCAGGGGTCAATGTGCTATGAATGTTTGTGGTTAATAGTGTCAGGAAGTAGACAGCATGTACTGGTGGCTGCTGTGGCTTAGTGGTCTAAGTACAGTACTGTGGTTGCCAGGGTCCACAGCTTGAGACTGGCCATGCCAACTATTTTACATGTCAGCTACACAAATGGTAGGAGTTGTACACAATGTCCAGAAGTCAATATTTGTTACTGCAGAAAAACTGGACAATTGAGGGCAGGGGGCCACACATATGGACAGTACACAGCTCAGAGTAACCTACACAGTGCCTAGTAGAACAGCAGGTTGTGACACGTCAGTCTACTGCCAGGATATAAAGGCTGCCATGTTACTGTCTCAGTACTGACAACAAGTCAGTGGACACCATCCATACCCCTGGAATGACAGAGTGTCACAGAATGCCCACACATATGCCTCATATATATGTTCTGCTTGTCATAACATTGCATTTGCCTGCCAAACTATTTGCAAAACAATAAAGGTTAATGTGAAAACATCAATGACAGACAGTTGAGAAGCAGTTGTCATATCCATAAGTAAATGCAAGCTAATACAAAACTGTTCAACCAACTGTGTACATTTGGAAGATCAATAGTAAGAGCCTGCCCCCATGTCTAAGCCTGTGTTGGACTGTTATATATGGGCCTGTCCAGATGTCTGTCAGTAAGAGTTTGATAGCTATGGCCAACATGTAGCCTTATAATAACAGTGCAACACAAACTGTCTGAGGACCACAGCATATGTATGGGGCACAATGATGGACAACCTGCTAAACAGGTACAGTCAGAGGTGTGAAGTCTGTAACCCTGTGTGTGATGTTATGACAGCTAACCAACTCACACCATAACTACAAATATATAACATTTTCAACTGTGGACAAAGGCTGTGACTGGACTACAGAAGGACAAAGAGACACATATGAGGGGAAGGGGAACCACTGGCCAGATAAACATAGAATGTGCACACTAGAACAATTTCTGCTATAACATAGTTCCCTGCAGTGTATGTGGTCAGTAAACAAATGTCTGTCAGTGCTCCCTCACATTACTTTATACTGATCTGCCAATCACATACCAGGAAATCACAGTGCTATGTAGAATATTCCACACATATTATGGAAAACTCTGCTCAGTCCAATGCATGCTGTACCCACACCAGGATATGACTCCATTAATAACAACAGCACACAGTCAGGAGATCCCTCAGCCAGTATGTCACTGAGGTGCTGGAATGTTTATAAGGTTCATCAGCTAATTGGCTGTAGCACACAAAATCTTGGAATGGAGTACAGCTAGCTCTGAAATGGAGTCCAACTCTTACTATTGAAGGACATACTGGACATGCTGCTACACTTAGATAATTACAGACCATGAATTAACCCACATCTGACTATACAACTGTGTTTTCCAGATATATCTTTGCATACAGAGAGCTATGTACACCTTAACTGTCTCTCCCCACCACCATCAGACAGGATTACCCTCAGCTATCTGGAGGTGGCACATATGTGATATATATATATATATATATATATATATATATATATATATATATATATATATATAAAACATATACAACTATATCAATTATAGACAGAGACAGGGGGAGGGAGAGACAGACAGAGACAAATAGAGAGAGAAAGAATGACAGAGAGAGCAAGAGAGAGAGATGCATAGAGAGAGAGAGACACCCTAAAAGGCATAAAGTGATGTCCTGATGCAGACATTTGCACACCAATTGTAACCACTGGAACATGCCAGCATGAAGGTGAGCTGCATTGTGTAATAGTAGTGAGGTAGGGGTTGTAATCTCACATCACCTGCCTTGTGTGTGTGTGTGTGTGTGTGTGTGTGTGTGTGTGTGTGTGTGTGTGTGTGTGTGTGTGTGTGTGTGTGTGTGTGTGTGTGTGTGTGTGTGTGTGTGTGTGTGTTTCTAGGTTAAAGCATTCTGAGGCCTTTTACACCCTGTAAACCTCCCATTGCCCTACTTTACAAGGCATGCAGATGTCATTCACCTTAGAATCACTCTGTGGCGCATATGATAAGTATGTAGTGCTGTAGTACATACAACTAGATAGGCAGTGTTTCTAATCTTATCACTGGCAATTGTGTGTGTGTTTCTAGGTTAAAGCATCTTGAGGCCTTTTCCACCCAGTAAACCTCTCACTGTCCTACTTTTCAAGGCCTGCAGATGTCATTCACCTTAGAAGCACCTTTGGGCACTCTTCGTCCATATAAGCTCTGTGGCACATGCGATAAGTATGTAGCACTATAGTACATATAACAGATAGGTAGGGGATCTAATCTCAATACTTGCAACTGTGTGTGTGTTTCTAGATTAAAGCATTTTGAGTCCTTTTCCACCCAGTAAACTTCCCATTGCCCTCCTTTACAAAGCATACTGATGCTATTCACCTTAGAAACACTGTTGAATAGTTGGTAGGTGTATAACCTCTGTGGTGCATGCGATAATGACGTAGCAGTATAGTACAGAAAACTAGATAAGTAGGAGTTCCAATCACAATACTGGTAACTGTGATACTGTGTGTATGTATGTATGTGTGTGTGTGTGTGTGTGTGTGTGTGTGTGTGTGTGTGTGTGTGTGTGTGTGTGTGTGTGTGTGTGTGTGTGTGTGTTGAAAACTAGATAGGTAGGGGTTCTAATCTCAATACTGGCAACTGTGTGTGTTGGATAGACCATTTTGAGTCCCGTTCCACCACCATGTTGACTCCGCAATTTCATTTCTTTACAGGGCCTGTCCATGTCATCCACCTTAGCTCTACTGTTGGACACTTTCTATATGCATAAGCTCCATGGTGCATGTAATAGGTAGATAGCACTATAATACATACAACTAGGTAGGTAGGGCTTTGAATCTCAATACATCCAACTATATATGTGTTTGTGGGTGAAGCATATCCCCTGTGGCTGTTACATGTGTTGGTTATACCATTTTAAGGCCTGTTGATTCCCTCACCATGGCATTACCTGAAAGAGTCTGTTGATATCATCCACCTTAGATGCATTATTTTAAAGTCTACAGGCCATACCACTCATCTGTACAGATGTATGCAGAATATCAGGATGTTTGCAACACATATGTGGTCCATGTCTAATAACAATGGGGTTTTATGTCACATCAGTGGCAAATCTGTGAGAGTTGATGTGACAAAAGTGGCAGACATGTCGCTTCAGACATCATACCCTTCTGAAATGTCATGCCAATGCAAAACCTGTTACCCTATCACTTGTCTAGGTTTCTAAGAGCAATTTGTGAGAAATATCACTATTTTGTTAGGTTTCTCCTACCATTCATGAAGGCATTCCCAAGATTAATTGCTGTAAGAGGTTGTGAGTTACATCCCTGGTATATAATGTCAGTGGTGCATGTGATATGTATGTAGTACTATAGTACATACAAGTAAATAGGTAGAGGTTCTAATCTGAGTATTGCCAACTGTGTGAATGTATGTGTTTCTGTATGCATATGCCCTGCGGCTGTCTTGCCTGTGTGTATACAATGGTTATACCATGTTGTGTGCCTGTTTCATCCTGTTAACTCTCCATTGCCAAACTACTGAGGGCCCCTACAGTTGTCATCCACCCAGATGCACAGTTACACATTTTATGATGTAAAGGCACTGTGGCATGTGCAATAGTCATGTCGGTCTGTATTGTACATAAGATAGGTAGGTGTTCTAATCTGAAAAGTGTCAACTCTGTGTGTGTTTCAATGCATGTCCCCATGCAGTAGTGTGTGTGTTTTTGAGATGGATCTACCATGTTAAGGGCCTGTTAACCCCCCTTATCAATCCTAACAGCCCCTGCAATTGTCACCCACCTGAATAGTAGTGTCAGACACTGCAAAACTATAATAGCTTTGTGGTGCTTGTGTTAAGTATATAGCACTATCATATGTACAACTAGGCAGGTAGAGGTTCTACTGTCAACAAGGGCAGGCCATGAGTGGGTGTGTTTGGTGTATGTATGTATATCCCCTTGCAGCAGTCTGTGTTATGACCACCAGCATACCTCTCAACCCATCACAGAAAGACATCTGGTTAAAGCCATACAGAAAAGTGGGGCAAAGGCCAAACATTGAGCACAACCTTCACATGTTGCTGTGACATGCATGGAAAGTAGATACCAGAACAGGTTGTGCATTTGAATGCATTTTCCAAAGGGTATGACATATGACATGAAAATATCCGTCATTAATCTCTAATGCTAGTCTTACATAATCTTCCAGAAATTTGCCAGAAAACCACAATGTTTTGACACATGGAAATAAAATATGCAGCAAACAGGAAGACATTCTGCAGAAATATGTAGAGGTGAGAGGTATAGCCACCATCTGTACCACCCTGCAGGTTGCAGTCCATGTTTGGCAAGGTGTGACCTGTGACAACAGCTCAAACAATACAGAGGTCCCCAGAGTGTAGGACTACAAATATTTCATGAAGGTGTCTACTAATTGCATAGAGCAGTTATTACACATCAGAAGCATCTTAATTTCATGACATATAGTGTAAGCTAAGATAATGTCCCACAAAAACTATCATATGAGCAAACCAAAGGACATCCTGTGTGTTGCACTTGTCATGGGCATGGTATGTCTTGCCAACTGTCACTTTACTACAAGACGTGTCCCACAGTCTACATTTGAATAGGTGTCAAGCACAATCTATGTCGCCTATGTGCGTGCAATATGTAGACATGTGACTACCTGCTGCCCCCAATGACCCACATGTATATAGGCATGAATGCTAAATGCCACCACACACATATGTAGGTAATGCCTAAGGCTGTGTCAACTGTAAGTAGTGTGCAGTCTGTCACTGAACCACAAACTGCTGTTAACATACTGCAATGGGCCATACAGTGGGTATGGAATGGTGCCAAGGTCCTGGTCTCAAGCTGAATGCAGACAACAGTGTCAGCATACCATATGGCAAGGACATGGCCCCACTAATTCCCACATCAACAGCAAACCCATAAATACACATACTGTGATGAGAGACCTAGGTACTCAGCATGGTAACAATGTTGCATTCAGGCAATAAGGAGTGGTAGTGGTCAGAAATGGCTTGTATGTGGTTCACCACATTGGTAAAGGGACTGCATCCAGACAAAAGGTGGATATTACCTTGGAATTGTTCTCAGTCAGTACAACAATACATTAGCAGCATGGCCTGTCTGCTATGCACCTATGCAGACATCTGCAGAAACTGTAAAGGATATGTTAATACCCAAAAAGGTCATCCATGGACCTCAACATCCGTGCTATGCAGACAGCCTCTAATCCTTACTGCCCCAGTGGTTATCAGTCAGGTTGTCAACAGTTGTCTGTGGCATGCATAGATGGCAACGTTGTGATCTGCCCTTCAACAACTGCCCCATATATGTGAGTATAACTCTGGTGCACACTACCAGCACAAAAGGCCTAAATCACATAATACACAGCACAAAAAGCTGATGGAGAGAGAGGTTTGTCAATAAGAGGCTGCCCTGTCTAAGGAATGCACTTCCCAAACATGCCAAACACAGTACCATGCAGACCGTCTTCAACTGCTTCAAGGTTGAGTGGATGGGAAATAAAAACAAACATCTGTCCCAGTGCTCCAACATATGTACATCAATGCCATGGCCAACATGTGCTGATTGATGATTGTGTTGGGGTGAAATAAGGGACCCAGGTCCAGTAATCTAGTAACCTCCTCTGTAACTATGAACCTGTGATGCTAAGGAACACCCAGGTGACATGTATCAGGACTAGCTTGTTGTGTCAAGGGGTATGCATGCAGGTTTACGCTGTCTGCCCCCATTTCCCTCACACACTGTTCCACACATACCTTGGTGATGAAAAGGTGTTCGTGTTGCCACCCCGCCATATTGAGCTTCTCTAATGGCAGCTGCTCACCATGACTTACACAAGAAGACACCTGGAACAGAAACAGAATAAGGTTTGTGAGACAGCAGTCAGTCAGCAGTACTAACAGCAATAAAGCATCATGGCACAAAGGTACATACACTTTGATGCATACGCATGACAGTTGGCAGCAGACAGCACCTTACAGGGCATAACACTACTACACTACAAAATGCCATTACCTGTACTAGATTTACCCTGTGCATCAGACACATATTCACATGTCCCTGCATCAATGGTATAGATAACAGGGATGTGGCACAGGTATCATCACATGCACAGAGTGTAGTGTGCGGTTGACAAAGGCTTAGGCTGTGACATACAGTTGGCATCATGTGTGTCTGGAGGGGTGCTAGTCAGCTGGGCCATGGAGAGCAGCTTTGTGCGTCTGTTGGTGACCTGCATGTAGCAGTCATGTGTGAGTGCTAGCCCTACAGGATGGTATGTTGGACAGCTGTGGACCATATGTGGCAGAATGTACAGTTCATCATCTCCGGCCACAAACATGGAAACTGGTTTTGCCAGGAGTGGCACTGACACCACCATACCCAAGGCCAGATATGGTACTACTTGTTGACGGTGACCAGTGTCTACTGGCTCTGTGTCCCTCATGGGACACCCCAGGACTACATGCCCATGGCCTGCCACATTGTGGTGTAGACAGCACCCTCCCTTTGTTAGTGCTGGTGGTACTGCCACTACAGGAGTGTGAGTGTGCACGTCCATGTGTGCTTTCTCCTGACGTTGCTGCTGACCTATGCCCACATGTCTGATGCCCTACTCCTACCACATGTTTAATCACAGACATTGCACAGCTAAGGAATGACAATGTCTCACCCCACCATCTATCCACTACATCAGCAAAATGAAATAAGGCATCACCAATGCTGTGGAGGCTGTTATGCATGCCAGGTAGTGCTGCATCCATGACCCTGAGCATCCATCTGGTGTACCATTCACAATGTGCCTGCGCCTCCATGATGGACCAAAACATGCATCGGGTGACACATGCTGTGACACCTCTGGCAGGGGCTGGATGGGCAGCAGTCCTCCTTCAAGCACTCATGTCAATTTGCCTGTGTGGGACCTTGCCAGGTCTCTGGCTATGGCTAGTGTCTACATTCTCACATGCCATAGTCACCACACTACCCTGTTTGATGCCACCACCCTCTGACTGGCCAATATCTGTGGCTGCTGGGACTGGGTATGTGTGGGCATACAGACCATGTGCTGAGACATTGCAGGTAGAAGTGGGATGTCAACCAGTGGGACAGATTCAGCCCCTAACATACCCACCTGTGCCTCACAATGGCCACTATCATCATCAGTGTTCAATGAGACACTGACATCGGGTTGTGAGGTGGACACACTATAACACCCATGGTCACCTTTGAGGGGAAGACAACATGAGTACATTGATTCCTGCACTATAATGTTTGATAATCCACACACAGACACACACACACACACACACACACACACACACACACACACACACACACACACACACACACACACACACACACACACACACAAGGTGCCACAAAGGCATTATACAGGCCACATCTTCTGATTGATGTCATGCACAACACACAATCAGACCACAACAGACACACTCTAGACAGGCCCCAACAACATGCAGTGCAGCTATGTCCAGTTAATGTTGCTAATACTATACATCTGTGAGATATCTGAGAAGTTGGAGTATGTGATGGGCTTCCACCTAACATACAGTGCACCCATGTGCACAATACTAATGCACCCCTGTATAGCACAGTGGCTACACCTATACCAAACTACACGGGTATATGTTACAGTTCCTGCAAATATGCTACTGTGATTACCAATGTGATGCACTGCAGTGAACCCCACCACAAGTGAACATGGAACATATGGCAATATGGTTACACTTAACAGTTGTATGCATGGCAAACAGGCAGCCCTTAACATGCCTAGGGTTTATGTGACCCATAGCATGATAGTTCACACTCACCGGCTACAGGCTGATGTTCCCCAGCCACACCAGAAGTACTTATGGAGTTGTGGAGGAGGGGTGTTGTCAGCATACACATATGATAATAGTACAGCATAATATGTGCATTTATCAACATGTACAGTACAAACTGTGATACTACCCAAATTGCTGACATTCACAATATGTGTGCACATATGTGCATTACAAAACCCCAACCACAGATGCAGATTGACCTGACATATGCATACAGGTATGCAGAGTCTGCAACTATGAATGCTACAGTATTAACATGATGACCACTGGAGGCTTACCTTGACGGCCCTCAGCTGTGGACTCTGTGCCATCCACCTCCATGACATATGTGCTGATGCTTTCCTGTGAGCAGGTGGCTGACAGGTTTGCCAGGAACTCCTCTGTGACTGAGAATGGTGGTTGTGTAGCAGGCCCTCCATCTGTGCCAGCATGGTCTCTGGTCACAGATGCAGCCCTTTGCCGTGTATAGAGTATGAGATCTGTGGCATTGTGTTGAACCTGTTTATAGCTCCTGTGCTGGTGGCTCACACTATTGGCTGTTGCTACCAATTCTGCCCACAGTGCAGCACATTCTTGCAGGTTTTGCCAGCTCCTTCCCAACAGTACCCTGTGATGGAGTCTCAGGCATTGATGATTGCATGTAGTCAGGTATGCCCAACAGGCCTACATCATTCTCTGCTAGGATATGTACACCTGTCTGGTGGACATGTGCAACACATACTGTCCATAACAGGGAAGACATACTGCTGTCTGAGACAAATTAGGGGCAGGTGCCCATTATGGAGCACAATCCCTTAGTGTGTACATGACAATTGGATATATTGTGCAAATCTGTACAACAAACACAGAGGATAGATTGTCTATATCCACTACATACAGTCATCTCTCCTACTGCACATATGTATGCAACAGCACAGGAAGCAGCTGCAGCTGCTCACTTTTGGTGCTCAGGGACAACAGCTATACCACTGCTGTTGGTATTGCATACCGGATGCCTGACAGAGTCGGTGTAGGCTGCATGCCCCTGTGTTCCCCATGAGTACATCAGGATATCTACAGTATGTTTCCTGTTCCCTATATGTGGGGAAGAGGTCACCACAGCCATGTGATAGTCATGGTACACATCAGCTGTGGGAGCCTATCACATCACAGGATGCATCATACATGACCCCAAGCATAACATTGCAACACCATAAGGAACTATATTCAAAGGAGGACTGACAACCTCCTTTGTCCCATCTATTTCATGGATGACCACTGTCACCCCTTTAGACTAAGGTGGCCCATCCCCCACTCAGTCACATGATAGACACAGCAGCCTAATTACACTATTCTGCAAGGCCATAGCAATTTCAAGTGAACCCCATTAACAAGGACATGTGTGACCTGGACACACTCCATTACTCCCACTTAAGCTTTGCCAAGGAAGGGTTCATGTCTGCTACACTCAGGTGACCTCAATGACACAGTCACCAAAGCCATGGACTGGGGTGACACTGCAAAATGCCTACCTTGAGCTGGACAAACTATGTGACACTATAGGCCATGTGGCCATCATACATATAACACTGCCAAGTATACATCTCACCATATGTTACCATAGGGGTAGCACACCAATGTGCTGACATGACCCACCTATTCCACATAGGGAAATGCACCTCATGCGGTTCACCCATAAGTAGGTATGTAACCTGTTGTTCCATGTTTGGGACATGATACATGACCATTGCCAGACACATGTCCTCAGGCCACATAATAGGGCAGTCAGTGTAAACCCCTATGGGAGAGTGATGTCACCACATATATGACATATGACAGTACAAACAGCATCCTAGGCAAGCAATCAGTCATGAGTGTGCTATGCATATAAGTCTTTGGCAACATGACATATCAACACAATGTTGCTTCCATTGTAAAATAAACCTTCTACATGGCCCATGTCATACATCAGGGTATGACATCATGGGGCATGGGGTATAAACATCTCTACATCCCCCAATGAGGACAATTAATGTTTATAATTTTCTGTTTATCATTCACATCACACAGCACAAGCAGCAGCTGGGGACATTGCAGAGGTTCCTCAACAGGAAATACCAGGCCATCACACATGTACCTCTCAGTGATAGGCCATAAGGCCAAACCTCTAACTGGTTTCATACTTAATCCTCATGGGTAACCTCAGTGGGGCATGCAAGCCACTGGCACTCATGGACTCTACATTGCTGGGACTGCTGCACAAGTGCAAGTCAAGCTCCACTCTAACACACACACACACACACACACACACACACACACACACACACACACACACACACACACACACACACACACACACCCTCAACCTGATGTGTGACATGAAACGGCCTTGTTGGCAGCTCAGATGTGTGTCCCATACAATCAGCCTGTGGTGGAATTGCCACCCTGTCCACATCATGAAGTGTAGCTATTTACACCTTTGCAGGCATAACCTAGATAACTGAAAGGTTAACTGCACATACACATTTGGGATAGAGCCTGTGTCCCTGTTGGACGGGGACATCAGGTGCTGCTTTGCAAACACATGGGCTAACATCTGGCCTAGGCATATGGCTGCTCAGGGCCCATAGCCTAGTAATATGATATGATACCAGGAGTAGCAGATATGGCCTGAGTGGTGTGACAGACTGTGTTGGTATGTGTCCACACCCATCACTGTCATTGACTGCTGGGTGTCCCCTATGGGCAGTATGTTAGTACCATGTCATCCAGCCTGCATCCGAAAAATAGGTGAGTGGTACTGCAAGTGCATGTGGACTTCCAGCAACATCTCTGCTACACAATAACTAATAGTAGTGCATATGTGGTATAGTGTGTCCTCCTCATAACTGTCTAGACATCTGCAGTACCTTGATGTTTGCAGAATGTGTACATGTGCCTCATAGATGTAGACCCCCTGCCACACAACTGTGTATTTCCAGACACAGGTTGGACAATATATGATGGTTGTCCCTAGAGTTTAGAGAATGTGTCTGTGACACGCCAGACCACTGCAGATACAGTAATGGTACATCAATATCTCATACTGTATCCATTCCCTGACATTGTATGCTCAGTATGTATGCACTGCTGCTGAGCCACAGTCAGCATCCCCCCACTACTAGTACCTATAACCTGCTGTCCTGCTGCAGGGGATCACCAGGTATGCTAGCCATAGGAGTCAGGCAATGAGATGCAGGTGTGGAGTACACAGTGACCTAGCCAGAGTACCTCACTAATAGTGAGAGACACTTGTACTATCTTTGAACTAAGCCTGCATGACATTCACAGAGTGAGAGGGGCTCACTGACAGTACATGATGTCATATGCCACCTGTATCCACCAGCTCTTACTGTCAGTATTGTACAACAGACAAACAATTTAGCAGTCATATGTGAGCTGACTATTGCTGGGGTTATTCAAGGGCTAGAGCTGTGGTCTATGCTACTGCAGACAGAGCCGTAAGGGATGGCCATAGGTGCTGGACAGCAGACTAACAGCAAAATGTCAGTCCAGGCAATGTTGTTGAGACCTACAGTTTAAATTCTTATTTCCCATGACTGCATCCCCACATCTGCATTCCATTATATGCTTCATTCAATGACATACCTGGAATAGTGCTGTACTCCTTTGAGTGAAAAAATCCATTTGTATTATCCTAGTGAAATGCAGTCTTTCTTCATGAATAAAGGCTCAGACTTGTTTACCATAGGCAGCAGCTTGCCTTTTGTAGGTACTGCTCGTGAACAGGTGATTGCCTGTACACCAATCTGTGACTTCCACTTGTTAATTGCATCCAGAACAGCCGGGTTGCCTTTCCAGTCGCCAATGGCATGGCTACACAGTGCTATAATTAAGGCTTTCATGTAGGCCTTGCCCATTTTCCTGGCCTGTGAGAAGGACATTATGGAGGTGTTGGAGCTACAGCTCTACAGAGGGTAGGTAGGAATACTGTGCACTATTTGGACTGATTTGTTATGTCGACAGTTTTGCATGCTATGTGTAGCCATTGTTAACAGGCTTTCAGATTCTGTAGCAGTGTACTGTTGAGCAATGTGTGTTGGGGTCAGTAAGGAGACAAGCAGATGTGAGTGCCCTACATCCTTTTTATCTGAATGTGCATGTGCTGCAGTTGATGCTGTTCTATCAGCTGTGTATGCTTGTAAGGGGAGACTGTGACACATGTCCCTTTCACATGAGCACCCTCCCCCACCCCTTGATGTATGTGTGCCATGTGGATACTCTGTTCTAGGTGTGTGGGAGGTATGATAGGCCTGTATCAGGTAGCTGAACATACTACTGCATGTGTAGTAGGCTGCAGCTGCTGCAATCTGGCCAGGAGTCAGACTAGGATTGTGAACACACTGGGGGACAGCAAGCTGTTACTGTCAGTGAGGGAGTGGTATCAGCTGTTGTGTCACAGCATAGTCTGGCTGAGGATACCCATAACAGTTCAGGTGAAGCATGTGCTTCTAGTAAACATTTAAAACACATATTTATAACTGTAAAATGTGTCCTATCCTGCAGGCCTTTAACGTGCTACTGTGGGTGGCAGTGAGTGCAGTGGCAGCAACCAGTTTTGCTGGACATTTCATGGCTCGTTATTCCTGTGTTTTATTGACATACATGTAGTTTTGCCACAGACTGGGCTGTGGGCCAGGACTGTGGTGTCCAGATGTGGCACATGCTAGGAATTTAACAGATAGATGATATGGAATATATTAATATATACATATATATATATAGATATATATATATATATATATATATATATATATATATATATATATATTATATATTCATAATAATAGTATATTTTATATATATATATATATATATATATATATATATATATATATATATATAAAATGATAATGTATTATCATATTACATTATGATATATATTATATGCTATATTACTACTTAGGTATTATAGCATGTCAGGTGTATTTATAAGACATATGTGCATGAATACAGTGTGTTACATGTTACACATGACTGGCATGGACATGTGTGTTCAGATGGGTATGACGTGTGACACTGAGCTGTCTGTCATGGCTTGTAACTCCAATCTGCACTGCATTGCCACTATGTCAGCACACAAAATAGATTTTATGGCAACCCTGCCAAACATAGGGGCTACAACTGTGGTCATTCAGCAACAGTCTCTGCATTTGTCAGCTCTACCTAATATTGTAGACCTCCCATACATCTAGAAGCATTTATTTGTGTGTGTACTGGTTTGTTGTCTGTGTCAGAGGCCCAAGTAAGGGTTGCCACCTTTTCAAATTGGCAAAGTGGGACATTTTTGGTAAAATTGTCAGATTTTGCAAAACATACCCATGGCCAGTACAAAGGACAGAACCTCATTTTTTTGCCTATGTTACAGCTTATTCTTGTAGCATATTGGTTGCTTATTCTGTTTCTTATAACATTTAGGTGTTTCCGATACAGAATAACTGTCTTAAGCAACTATTACATAAAATATAAGAAATATGTTTGCCCTAACATCTCAGGACATTTGCCATTGTTTCTATTTCTTTGTAGGACACAGCTGCCCAAAGAGGGTCTGTCCCTCACAAAGTGGGACAAATGGTCACCCAAGCCCAAGTACACTGATTTGTCCTAGTATATATAGGAGTATGTGTCACTGGCAATCAGGATATGTTTGTAAAACACTGCTGGATCTCCAGAGCTCTTTTGGCCTACTGGTGTAATGCACTATGTTGTAGTTGACAAGGTCCTGGGTGTAATACTTGGCAGTGTTTTTTTTTTCCCTAATGTTACATGACTGTACTGCATGATATATTACAAAAGCAGTCGCAATTTTCCACACAGCTGATTTGGTGTAGTGGTGTGTTGCGTTGACTCTAGTGCACAGGGCTCTGGGTTTGAGTGATATCTTTTTTTTCCCTAATGTTGCATGAGTGTAATGCATGATATATTTACAAAAACATTACTAATTCCCCACAGCTGATTTGGCATAGTGGTGTGTTTCTCTGACTCCAGGGTGCTGGGTTTGAGAATTGCCAGTGCTGGTTATTTTGTTGCTGGGCAGAACAGTGGCTGAATGGAATAGAGTGAGTAAAGCAGTTTTAAGTGGGTTTGCATGACACACCACGATGCCAAGCAGCACTTAGCATCGCTTATCCCTAGTTAAACCCGTGGTATTTCCAAAAAAAGAAAAGAAAAAAGGAGTGATAGGAAGGTGGTGAAATGGAGGCAAGCAGCGGGAAAAACGTTATTGAAAGGCAGCTAGGGATGTGCAGGATGAGTGTAGGAAAGAACCATAGTTCTTCATTTCTTCTGCAGCAACAGCTGTGATTGATGTGAACAATTTGGAATTTAGAGCCTCACACCACACAGGGTGGGGTGTGGGTGACATAAATTTGTTGATTAATTCATGGGGAAATTGATTAATGTCAGTGTACATCGGAGCAAAATGGACAGCTATGTATGGGACAACACTTTTTTTTTGTGACAGAGGTCCTCTTTTTTTTAAGGTAAGAGTAAGATGATGTAGAAGGGTTGTAGGTACATTTCAGGAGGTAAGTTGGGTAGGAGAGGTTGCATTTGCAGACAGACAAGACAGATAAGACAGCAGACAGGGGCAGTGTATGACACATGATGGGGGTAAACACCTTGGATGAGAGGTTGGTTGGGAATCAGAGGACCAAGTGCCCCCGATGGAAACAGTGGACTGAGGTCCCCACCCATGGGTAGTCACCACTGCCCCTTCATGTCCCCAAAGGTGGCTGTGCTGGGGACTGGGCAATCCTGCTGGATGACCCTGCGCACCATACCTTGGAACTAGTGTCGGGTGACAGGGTCCCCTCTGTGCCTGTGCTCGAGAGGGGATGTCCTCTGAGGTGGTTCCACCCATGGGTGGTGCAGGAGGAGTGGAGGAGGCAGCTTGGGGTTGGGTCTCAGACATGCTGGGACCTAGTGCCTTGGCCAAATGAGGCAGGACAGGCAGATCTGCTGGGATCTGCCTACCCAAACATGCTATGGTGTTGAGGTTTGTCAAAATGTATTAGTTAGTCATGAACAAAACATTTCAACATTAGTTATAACAGCATGCATAGGTGTTCCAATTAAACCTGAACAATAGAATTGAATAGAATTGCATCGCAAATGGAACGCATGCATAAATGGAATAACAGTTATTATTGTAACAGCATGCCAGTAACAGTTATGGCAACAGGACAACCACATTGGAATTTCAACAAGTTATGTTAGAATGCAACCATTGAAATATATGAACAATAATACAACACAAGTCCCAACATTAGGTTTTGAGAATAACATACCCATAGTATATGAATAATAATCAGTGATGCAGACTAGGGGTGGGGAGAGAAAAACATTCCATTAACAACTGTATAGACTATATTTTTCACAACAGTAACACTCAATACTCTACAGGTCTTCCCTTACTTTACACATAACTGTGCCCTGTAGCTTCTGTAGCATGTACATATCTGTTAAGCTGTCAACCTGAAATAGTATGGGCCAAACTGTGAGAACTATAAGCACATAAATACACGGGACTCGTACATGTGAGGGTTACATATATGACTAACAAGGTGCACCCTGCACTGATGTTGTGTGTGTGCTGCTAGCGTACTGCAACTGTATTTATATCTGTGTCCAAGATTATTGGCAACAGTGATCACTAGCCATGACAACATGACACTTGAGAGACATGCATCAGGAATGCATGGTGTGTATATATATATATATATATATATATATATATATATATATATATATATATATATATATATATATATACATATCCTGCTGTCATTTGTAGGCATGGGGTTGGACTATTGACACACGCTCACAGACACATCTTGCAAACACTAGTACATCTGTACTCAGTTTATTAGTATACCCTTCATACCTTTAACACAAACATTTATTTACCTGTAACCGTGTGGAGAAAATATCTGTTAACACTGCATAACTGTTTCTACAAATGTTCAGGACTACTTGTCTGTAATGATCAATACATCATAGTACCAGTCCCTGGATTCAAACTGTGGTCTGTGTGCACAGAAATGAACAACATATCTCTTATCACAATGAGCTACTGGACCAGTGCTGTCAGTTGCTTGACTGATTTGTGCCTAATACTCACTTGGTTACACAGTCTGACCTTGTAATATAAGTGGAGTGTCACAGAAGATGGTAATGACAGTTGAACATACATGCATGAGATTCATTCATGACAGAGATATCTGGTGAACTGTGTATTAATACCTTGAATGCAGGTGTAAGCATGTAACCCCTAGTGGATGTGGATATGTGTGATCTGAACAGACCATAGCAGGGTGCTGGGTTGCATACCTGACCCATACACATTTGCACATTGTATATTTGCAGTCTCCACCTATTACAGTTTCATACTTGCCTGCATCAGTGTACCTACATTCAGGAATACATATAGCTGAATTGCACAGATTAACACAAGACAATCCTGAAGGGAACACACTGTAATAAATTGCACATTACTATTCAATGTTCAAATTTTAGTGCAGAACATATATCAAACTGCATTGTATCTTGATGTACAGCTCCACATCTACACTTTAGCATAACAGATCTTTATCAGCCAAACTTCACTCAATTAATGGTGTCACAGCCATATTTGCTGTGGAGCCCCTGCACAATTGTATTTTCTCAACAACAGACCAAAATAAACACAACAGTTGCTGGGAATGACTTAATTGAGGATGACATGACACAATGGTTTATTACATTCAAAATTCTGACTTCAGTTGTACTGCATATCCTGTAGATGAGGAATTAATGTCATTTATTGCCTTCACAGTTTCAATCACAGTGTATTGATTTATTTATTATTTATTTATTTCCAGTTTGATTACTGGGGAAGTCCACTGGGCCCAGAGGGCCCATTTTTAGTGGGGGCCCGGGAAGAAAAGCTCCATGAAACAGTTTACAGTAAAGATAGCAGTCCAATAAAAATAAGGTACAACTACAAATACCTATCAAATAATACAAAGTGTAAGCAATATTGCCCATAGTAGAAGAATATCGTGCAGATACATTTTAACAAATTCACACAGTTAAAGTCAAAGTCAAAAGCTATTTACAGTATTTACAGAGTGTGAGAGTTCATATGGGAATTAGCTATAGGTTATAGCCAGCGATAAGGTGCTTAGGAACTCAGGAGGATACACTCCCAGCGGCTTTTGTTAAAGCGTTCTAGGTAGGGAGAATGCAGTTACATTTCCATTTGGAGGAGAGGTAGGTATAAAGCTGTGTTTTGAAGTTGTTTGTATTTGGCATTGTCCTTAGTATGGAAGGGAGAGAGTTCCATTTCTTACCTAAGGAGAAGGAGAGGAGAAGTTGTCCAGAAGGATGTTTAGGTTTGTGGATAGTAATCAAGTTTTGGTGTTTAGATCTGAGAGTTCTATTTGGGATTTATAGGGGGGGGGTGTTATTTAGAGCTGGGCATTTGGTTGGATTAAATATTAGTCTATGTGCTGTAGTGAGCTGGAGGAAGTCTAGGTAATTTGTGAATTCTAACCAGTTGAGGGATTGGAGGGTAACACAGTGATGTATGGAATGTTTGGCTTTGGTGGCAAATTTAGAAATTTTGTTATAACAGCTTTCAAGTTTAGAAGTGATAGAAGAGGATAGGTTAGTTAGTAGTGGGGCACTATACAGAAGGGAGGGAAGGAGGTAAGAGAAGGCCAGAGTAAGCCTGGTAGAAGTAGAGAGGAAGTGGTTGTTCCTGTATAGCATACCTAGTTTTTGGTGGGTTTTCTTTATATTTTGCTGAATATGGATGTCAAACTTGAGGTGTTCATCTATAGTTACACCAAGTAGTTTATTAAAGGGAACAACTACGATCAGAGAGTTGTTTTGGCTAAGGACTTGGAAGGAATTTTTATCAAAAGAGAAAGATTTTGAGGGAGTGAATAGTAGTAGTATTTTAGAGTTGTTAGCATTGAGAGAAAGGTGAATTTGGCACATCCAGATCTCAGTAGTTGAGAAGGCAGTCTGAGTTTTAAATAGGAGTTCAGAGAGGTTAGAGGCAGAGTAGACAAGTGTAGAGTCATCTTCATATTGGATGACTTTTCCATTAGGAATAGCAGAGTGAAAGTTATTGATGAAGATATTAAACAGCATTGATCCGAGGATGGACCCCTGTGGTACTCCGGTAGGAGTGGGTAAGAAAGGCGAGGTGCCTTTTTTCCATTTCACAGCCTGAGATCTATCTGACAGATAGCTTGACATCCAGGAAAGAATGTTTTGGGAGAGATTTAGGTTTGATAGATGACTTAGAAGGTGCTTATGGGAAACAGTATTGATCACTTTAGAGGGATCTAGGAGCACTGTGGATATTAAGTTCCCAGAATCTCAGGCTTGATTGACAGTTTCTAAGAATGAGAGTAGAGCTGTTATCGTGCTATGTCCTGGTCGGAAGCCATGCTGGGTAGAGGTAAAAAGTTGTTTTTTAGTCAGAAAAGGCATAAGTTGGAGGTGGATGCATTTTTCTAGGATTTTGGAGATTGGAGAGAGAAGAGCTATAGGGAGGAAGTTTGAAATGTTAGTGTTTTTGCCTCCCTTGTGGAGAGGAAGAATAAAGGTGGAACACCAGAGTTTAGGGACATAGGATTCCTTTATAGATCTGTTAATTAGGATACTAATTGGTAGAGCTATACCATCAGCAACAGACTTGAGAAAAAAAGAGGGGATGTTGTCAGGTGCATTGGAGCAGGGTTTAAGTTTGGATAAAAGTCTTTTTATGTAGTTTGTGGAGATAGGTTTAAGCTCAAACATAGGAGGAAATTATTTGGGGCCTTAGATGAGGTGGAATGCAGGAGAGATGGGTCATTGTTGGGAAAAGTTTTTGTTAGGTTGGATATTGTCTCTATAAAGAAAGAATTGAATAGTGAGGCTAATTCGAGGTCAGATTTACTTAGGTCCAGACATGGGTTATTTTTGGAGCCTGGGTTGAAGAGTGAGTTTATGGAGTTCCAAAAAAGCCTAGGGTTTTGGGGATAGTTGGACAGGAGCTTAGTGTAGTAGGATTTTTTGTCTTTGAAGATTTGTTTTTTTGCAAAGTTACAGAGCTGTGTGTATTGGAGAAGGTTTTTGGGATGTTTATTCTTTTGGTAAAGCTTCCAGGATTTGTCTCTTTGATGCATAATTTGCTTTGTTTCTTTGGTTAGCCAAGGGGCAGTTATAGTTTTTATTATTTTTTTCCTTGGTAGAGCTAGGGAATTTAGAGTGTCTAGGAAAGTAGAATTAAAGTGGTCTATGGCTTTATCGAGTGGAAGGGTTTTTAGAATGTTCAAATTAATTTGTTTGAGATAGTTAGAGAAGGTTTGGGGGTCAAATTTACTAAGGTTGCGGGTCTGAATATATTGATGTTGGCATGGATGAGAGGTGGTTGCACGGTAAATGAATGCTGGGAGGTGGTCACTAATAGAGTCAGGGATGGTGCCAGAGTTGTTAATATTATTTGGATGGGTGACTAAGATCCAATCAAGAGTGGATCCTGGGTGATTTGTTTTATTGGGTCTGGTGATGGAATGGGTTACTTGAGTAAAGTTAAAGAGGTTAATGGACAGGGAGGGCATGGGACTGTTGATTTTATTCCAATCGATGTTTACATCACCTAGTATGTAAGCTTCAAGGTTAATTTCAGCTGTGGCCCATTGGAGTATGTCTTCAAGGGTTGAGATGTTATTTCTGGGAGGGATATAAAAGGGCGGTGATAAAGAGGCTTTTGTGATTATTCATTTTTAATAGACCAACTGTTAGTTCTGCAATGGCGAATTTAGGAATGGGGTTGGTAGCGGAATTAAGGTAAGTAGATTGGAATAGATTAATACAATGCCTCCACTTTTTTCTTTGGGTGGTCACATCTAAGAGTGTGAAATCCAAAGGGTAGGATTTCAGAGTCAGAGATGTGGGGTTTGAGCCATGTTTCAGAGATGGCTACAATGTCAGGTTGGTTATGACATAGACATGCTTGAAACTGATGTGCTTTGTTGCTGAGACTCTGGGCATTGAGTGTGAAAAATGTAAGAGTATTGTATGGAGATGAAAGGTTAGAGGAAGGGGGTGGTAATTATTTGTGGGTGGGTTAGGTCTGGGGTTGGGGTGAATGTCTCCAGCTAAGACAAGGTTATTGAAGAAAGTTATTTTAGTGTGGTTTGGTTTGGATTTAGGGTATTCTGGATGGTGTAGTATTTGTTTAAGAGTAAGTGTCTTTGCAGTAGTGGAAATAATTTTAGGATTAAAAAGTTGCAGGAGGTTCAGCTGAAACAGAGAGGAGGAGATAGAAAAGAAATTAGTATTTGTGTGAGGGAGGAGATGATTTTGTGTGGGAATATGGAAAGGAGTAGAGAGTGGAAACTGGTTGAAGGTATAGGAGCTGGCATGATATAAAGTTGTTAGTAGTAGTAGGAGGGAAATGGGAGTTCAGAATATTAGGAACAGTAAGGAAAGCATGGGTAGAAAAAGGTAGTTTAATATGGGAGGATTTGTAGTTGGAGAGAAGAGCTGTGGGGTGAGAGGGGGTAGTGAAGGAGTGATGTCTTTAATTAGGGATGTATTTAATTACTGTGGATGAAAGGAGGAGGGGCAAAGAGGGGAATGTTTTGACTGGATGGCTGTGTTGAGTGGGGGGGGGTAGTGGTTGAAATAAAAGTAGGAGTAGTGGGGGCAGGTGGGAATTGGGAGTAGGGTAGGGGAGCGGAGTGAGCCCGCAGGGCGAACAAAGCAGGTATAGCCAAGGAGAAGGAAGAAAGCCAGCAGAAAGTTATCAGTGAAGCCGAGAACTAGCTCAGAGGTAAGGAGGCATTGGCATAAGGTACTGTGTATATGAAATTAGAAGGCTGCAGAGGGTTGACAGGAGATAGGAGCTGAAAACAGGACAGTAGCAGTTTAGTAGAATATAGTAAGTGTACTTACATGCTAGCACCCTACTAGGGATTCCTATGAAGCAAGGCAGAAAAGCTAAGTCAAAAAATGATGCCTTTCTACATCAGGTTTTTTGATACCTCTGTAATTAAGCAGGAGTGGGAGGGGAGGTGTGCAGGTTCAAGGTGGGGGAGGGGGTAGACACAAAGTAATGCAAGGTTGTGAGTCAGAAAAACTGGACTAGGCCAGCTGCTAAAAAGAAAACAGGAAAATCAAGCTAAGTTAATTCAAGGTCAGTGTGGTGCAGTATTTTCCTAATAACTACTAATGTCATGCTACTAATCTAGTACAGAGTGGTGAAAAGGACCACCACTTCTGTAGGGGAAAACAAAAGAAGTGTGGGCTGCAGGTACATAGGTAATCTTTTTCTAAGAGAAAGTAGTTTTAAGTAATTGACCTAGGAGTACTATAGGAAGAGAGAAAGGTGGGGGCAGTAGTGTGCATGCGTACAGTGAAAGGGGAAAGAGTCTTCAGTTTGGAGGACAGATTAAATACAACTCTAACATACACTAGTGCAGCTGAAAGCACATTAGTGTTCCACCGACGCAGGGTCTCACAGTGCAGGGCAACGAGACAGCCTTGGGTTGATTGGAGGTTGGCCAAGACATAAGATGACATTTTTCTGAGGGGACTGGAAGTAAAAAGGAAAAGGAGGTAAATATTAGGTCCGAAGTTTTAAAACACTCTGAGTATCAAGTAACGAAGATAGAGAATGCAGGGGATGAGCAGCATACCTTATAAGAAACAGCACAATTCTATGAACAACACAAAATGCAAGGATAGCAGAGAAGAAAATACCAAAAAGGTAACTGCAGTTGATACCAAACTATTATAACATACACTACAATATTATGTATTGTTATAAAGGTTATGAAGAGAAAATAGGAACTACTAAGATGCTACACACTAGCATTCTCCACTAAAATTCAGGAATAACAGTAGTATACTACAGAAACACAAGTAACTTCCAAAATGCTACACACAATTTAACAGATGCTACACATAATTTAAAATTCACTAAATGTCAGGAATCAGTGGTGTGCTACAGAAACAAGTAACTACTAAGATGATACACGCAGTTTAGAATTCTCCAACTAACAGTCAGAGTCAGTTGTATCCCTCAGAGGTTACAGTAACTTCTACTCTAACTGCCAAACAGGTTACTGATCTAAAAGTACACATAGCAGGTGACAGTATTCACATTATTGAATAAAGCAGCATTTTACCTGTTAGTTAAAATCACAATATCCTATCAATACAATTCTATACTGGCATCACAAAAGCACTCGTATGCAGGGCAAATAGAGTAAAGGAAAAAAGAACAAAAACACTCTTGAAATGAAACTCCAGAAAACAAGTGACCAAATAGAGCTGTTACCAACAAAAAATATGCATGAGAAAAAATACATACTATATGTGAAACTTCTCAAAAATAAGAATCACAAACAAAAACAATGCCAGGTAGTACTTACATGTGAGCACACTAATGGGGATTCCTATGAAGCAAAGCAGAAAACTAAGTCAAAAGATGGTGTACTTTATTACAAGATCCTTAGTATTACTACTGTATATATTTATGTCATTCCTACACAGTATTAGCACAATATTAGCTTTCTTTCATCAATAGTACCTTGTTTGATGCCTTCATCTGTATTGCACCATACTTGGCATTACTCACTTATATCAATGTAGGTCTAAGAACACATTTATTGCAGTACACTCAGAACACACAATACCTACTGGCAGTAACCAATGTACTCTTTCTTATTTATTGTATTATATATTGCAGGATAGATTTGTACTCACCACAATGTCGGGGCATCCTCACTAGGTGCCTAGTGTGGGCCTCTGCATAGTGAGGCCTCTCCTCTGCAGCTGTAGGGGAAAACACACCATTATGTGTACCTGTCTATCAAATATTCATGCCAGAATTTGGTAAGGCAATGATTCGTACACTTACAAACTGCAGGGGCATTCCCATCCTGAGCTTCTTGGATCCAATGGGCCAAGAGCACCCCCCCCTTCTTACACTTCAGGTCATCATAATGATGATGATGCACCTACTCAGCATTATGAGGGATTTCAGTGGCATTAGTGAGTTCATGTGCCAGATGGTCCCAGGCCTTGGACTTGTATTCAGAGCCCTGGTACTGGCCCTGCAGCAGTCTATCATTATGGTGTTGAACAAGGAGTCCAGCCATGACCCTGGACTCCAACATTTCCCAGCACTGCACCTGAAAGTGGACTCCCTCTCCAGCTCCTAACATAGTTCCTGTACGGGTCAAACTCCAATAGGTTCTGGCTGGATTCCCGCCTGTGCAGCTAAAATAAGGCTATTTTCCCACTCTTTGCTGCCATTGGACCATTTTTAAGAATGCTAAGCACAGCTCAGCAGTGTACAATCCCACTAAGCTTAGTTGAGCAGTGCTTAAAGGGGAAAATACTTAGCAGTGTTTAGCGGTGCACAAATCCGTTTAGCTCAGCTGAGGATTTCTTAGAAGGGGACTGCTTGCCAATGCTCAAACTGGCTAAGAATAGCTAAGCAATGTAGAGTACTGCTAAGACAGGTTCTGTTTAAGTATTGCTTAGCTTGGCTTAGCAGTGCTTAGCAAAACTTAGCTAAGGGCAAACAAGAGTTTTACATAATAGCAGAAATATATATTGATATTAATTATTCATGCTTGATACATTATTATGCATTTGTATTTTACTTTAATTACACTACCATGGTGAGTGACTGAACTGTATTGGACACTTGTGTTTAACTGGAGCTTTCCATGTCATATCCCCACTGAAACTGGGATTCTGGACCAGCTGCACTAACGTGGTTGATAAATATCAATGACTGGGCAATAAAAAAAAATAGAAATAGAAATGCTTTCCAATGTAAAAGCTGAATGATCTGTCTTGGTATTCAAACTGCGTACCTACTCACCATGAAGCCATGACTCTAATCATTCAGCTAATTTGGCGGAAAGGTTTCAGCTATACATGTCTACGTAGCTTTTCTTTACGTTAGCCACTGATGAGCAATGCACAGTGTCGCGCAAACATACTGGGCTACCCTTAATCTTGAAGAAAAAAAAAAAAAGAAAAAACAAAGACCTAAACATAAAAGGAAAAGTCACATTGGGACATGTAATTTCTGGCATCTATATCACTTAATCAATGGCTTAGGTTGCCGAATGCAAAAACATCGACACCTAACCATCGAAACCTGAAAATGTAGAACAGCCACATATGCGAATTCTTTCCTCATGAAAGAATTCTCTAGGCCATCTGAGAACAAAATTAACAAAAAAAAACAAATATAGTGGGGGGCTTCACCCCCATACCCCCCCCCTAACTAAATATACTAACTCCAAGATCACTCTACATTGGGGAAAGGGCAAATCTCTGATAATGCCCAAGCAAATTCTTTCCCGAGGAAAGAATTTGTGTAAGTGGCCGTTCGATATTTTCAGCTTTCGATGGTTAGGTGTTGATGTTTTTGCATTCTACAATCTAAGCCATCGATTATGTAATAGGGAACCAATTTCCATGCTGTACGGCATTCTGACAGTACAGAGTTGTGTTACGGACACTGTAACACACCCCCTGTGTGGCATAAATAAAAAAAATAATTCATAAGTGTCTGAGGACACTTTCTTTAATCTTTAAGTGCAGTATGGCACTTTGACAGTGCAGGGGGTGTGTTACAGACACTGTAACACACACCCTGTGTGAAATACATACTGTAACTAAATATATAAATAAGTGTTCGAGGACACTAACTTTCATGTTTCAGTGCTGTAAGGGGGTGTGTTACACGTCTGTGAGCACTGTAACATACCCCCTAGGACTGATTCAGTAACTGTGTACATAGCTTTCCCTCAGTAGTGTGCCTTCATTAATATGCAAGGTGCACTGTCGGGGGGAGCTGCGCACATGGCCTCTATACACTCCATGTAGGAATTACACTATTCCTACATGGAGTTTATTAAATCTGGGGGCATGTCTTAAAAATGATTACATTCCAATGTAATATCTCACATCACAAAATCTAATGAAGCTATAAACACCCACTTACTGACACCTTTCTTATTCCCTTTCCTTTAACCCCCATACTTAAACCTAGGTGTGTTTGGTAAGTAATTTCAGCCATCCATACAACCTTCTATTAAAATATATATTAATTTGTATATAATTGTATGCAGCAGTGCAATGCAATGCATGTTTATGAACCTGCTAACCTCTCTATGACTGTGCATGTATGAATGTTTATCTCTGTTACTGTATAATTATATATTATTTACCTCTTGCAATATATCAATGTAATGCTTTCTTGGGTTGACACTGAAATTGATCATTAGTGATCAGTGTTATACCCCAGTTAACAAATTTAAATAAAATAAAAGCAACAGAACAACTACTACTTCCTGATAATGAAAACATTTCTCTTATTTAATCTGTTTCAGACTAGAGGACAGGTGTGAATCCCCTCACAAGACTGTGGAGAGAAAGACGCTGGAAATTAGCAAATTATTGGTCTGAGATCAGTGACTGAATCACTTTTGAAACAGACAATTATACAATGTAACAAAGTTGGAGAAGCACAGAACACACCACATAATCCTGGATTTTTGCAAATAAGCATCTTTGTATTAATAGGTGTGGGGTGTAATAGACCAGGTTGGAAATGAGGCTGTATAATAAGCAAACATATGGCACGGTATTTATAAAAATACTAAACAAAAGATTAAAGAAGTAATTAAGATAACAATAGACCGTGTCTTGGGAGGAACATAATAGTACTGGTGATAGGACTCAGGGGGTGACAGCAAATGAAACTCACATACAAAAATATGTATTTTATGGTACAACACCAACCAACAATGAGTCTGTTCCTCCCAGACTGCATAGAAATCTAGAGGGAAAATAATACATGATTTGACACTTGACATGAAGCTATGTAACAAGGTCAATACAAACAAAAGTAATAAAAAGCCTCCAGGGCACTTGGCAAAGATGGAGAAAGGTCAGAAATATGGTAGGGATAATTCAGTGCAAACTTCAACATAAATCAAAACCTCAGGGAAACAAACACATGACAGGGAGAAAGAATGAGAAATGAATAAAGGCATTACGTTTCTTAAAAACACATATACACTGCACTTTGAGTGCGAATAACTGCAAATATAGTACAACTGCAAGACAGAACTGTATGAAAATGAGTACATATCTCAAAGGCAAGCAGATGTAACAACACAAATGGAGCAGTACTTGGGGTAGTCACCCAAAGATGAACAAACAGGGTGAAAAATCAATAAGAAAAATAGAGGCTGGTGGGACTCATACATAGGTTACACCACTCTAGACTATAATCTCTGCCACCAGACATTTACTGAAGCCTGTATGCAAGGGATATCAAAAGTACAGGACACAGACAGTACATGGTATTAGTTAGAAATCAAATTAAAAGTAGAAATAAAAAAGTGAATAAATAAATAAATTGTAAAGCCCCGAAGAATGGGGGGGCAGGTGTATGAAGGAAGCATTTTGGGTTCATCAAGGGACTCAAAAGAGTCAAAGATTATACTGACCATAAAAACAGAACTCATGAGAACAAGATGGTACAGTATGGAAATGCAGCATTTGATGAATCCGGAGAAATATTAGGAAGTGTTCTTAAAACAGAAGGGTGTCACATAATAAGAGTATTCTTAAAACAGTGAAGGAATTTAACACTACACGAAAAATGCATATAACATTTCTTGCGAATGATGTGAAAACTAAACTGTTGCTTATATAGGACCTATATTTTTTCATTAAATAGATAGGCACATAGAGTAGGTGGGTTATGCAGTCCCTGTCTGCAATGAAAGCTCATGTTTCTGTGTTTTTAATATGACTGGGTTCAACTAGTTCCATCAACCAACATGTTAGAAGTAGGACAGTTGTCAGTCAAGCGCATGAAGTAGAAATGTGGATGCCATCTTACAGTGTTATGCTATTGTAAATTTAACCAAGGTTATACATTTGTGCTTGCTTCTCAGCATGTATATTTAATAAGTATGTTAACACATTTGACATTCAGATTTACATATGTGGATTTTGTTTACAGTTACGATATAATGGAATGCAGCATAATCATTTATTTGGTTTATTTAGTAACCTTTTGAACTGTTGGAACTTGCTTCAGCTTGTCCCATAATGCTGAGACTGAATGGCTGACAAAACAAGCTTTTGTACATTAAGTCCAAGATGGCCATTTCTCAGAATATTCCATTTTCTCTGAGGTATGGCAATATCAGTTAGTATATGTAAGTTAAGGGATGTAAGGGATTGTCCCCCACATCCGGGGTGCAGGGGGGCTTGCCCTCCTGCAAAAAAGACTTTTAAAGGAGAAGACAATGTTCGATAATCACTCTTCTCTTCCACTTCTGTTGGGGATGTTTTTTTTCAGCATGTCAGCACTAAGCATTATGAGTGCAAACATTTCAACAGGAATCCCATTTATATTATTGTGTACTGTGTCTGTTTTTACTAAGAGATTGGCTGCTATGTGATCTAGCATGCTTTATTCTCTTTAGTTATTCCCAGCAGGGTTGGTAATATTGTGACAACACGGGATCTGTAGGAAAGTCAGAATTTACTGATCCAAGTAAAAACCCTGACAAGTAGCAAGAAACTCAGAGACAATGGGAAGGAGAGTGCACTTGGGAAGTAAGCAGATGAGAACAACATTGCAGCTGCCTTCCTCTGGAAACATGAGCAGTGGTCACAGTTAATTAGTTACAACACTGAATGACCAGGAGTCTCCCTACAATATACAGAAGTCATGAAGTAGGATGGAGAAGTTCAGTATTGTACCTCAGCATGCGTCATTAGATTATCTGTGGGATGACAAGTCCTAGGTTAATATACCGTATCTGCTGCATGATATGCATGCTTGTTTTAATAGGGAAGTTTTCTGGCTGTTTTTAGGCAGCACTAATTAATACAGGCCAGAAGGGGGCAATCTTGCAAAGTAAGAAAATCATATCCTACCTGCTCTAAAATGTTATGCCTCTCTAAGGGAGCCCCACCTCATCATCACCCTAGGGGGAAGGAATGGTAGAAAACAAATGTTAGCAACCATATTTACATGAAGGGCAGGGTTCACTGCTTTAAAGGAAAGATATGAGCAGGCATTATAGACAGATGTTAAACTCGGCTCCAGGCTGTTAACAGCAATTTTACAATGTTTTATGTTTCAGTCCTCACTGTAACTGTAACCAGCTGGCTATGTAAGCAGTTCTGATTTTTTTTTTCTTCTAGTACTTTTGGTTTAAATATCTCATTTGTGCTCTGTAAATATATTTATCATTCAAACACTGGTAGATTTAAAGTACTTTATTTTAAATTCAGATTTATGAAATGTTAATCTCTTTTTACTAACGTCTAATTTTGTAAAAAATTGCAGGTTGCAGGGCACAGGCAAGCCTGGTTCAGCCTCCCTCACTGTCTGTGTCTCAGGGGCAGAATGTGGAAATCCCCTGCACAGGACTAAGTGGTAAAACCCTGTCCTGGTTCCAGCAGAAATCAGGGAATTCTCCTCGGCGTCTTACTTATGGCACTAACAGAGAGTCAGGAATTCCAAGTAGATTTTCTGCTTCAGTAGATAACTCTGCAAAAATTTCCAAATTAATAATCTCAGGAGTGAACGCTGAGGACGATGCTGATTACTACTGCAGTAACTGGGATAGTAGTGATAGCATACACACAGTGATACAGTTACATGAAGACGTTAAACAGAAACCTTCTGCATCACTGAGGCTGTACAGCAGCAATTCATAGAGAGAGTAATATTATTTAACCATCACCGGTGCCCAGGTGGGGGATGGTAGTGATTATTACTGTGACATGTGGGACAGTATGTGTAACTCATACACAGTTATACAGATACAGGGGAACACAGACATTAATTAACATTATTATTTAACATGGTACCCAAGCGTGGGATGGTACTGATTATTACTGTGACATGTGGGACAGTATGTGTAACTCATACACAGTTATACAGATACAGGGGGAACACAGACATTAATTAACATTATTATTTAACATGGTACCCAGGCGGGGGATGCTACTGATTATTACTGTGACATGTGGGACAGTATGTGTAACTCATACACAGTTATACAGATACAGGGGAACACAGACATTAATTAACATTATTATTTAACATGGTACCCAGGCAGTGGATGCTACTGATTATTACTGTGACATGTGGGACAGTATGTTTAACTCATACACAGTTATACAGATACAGGGGAACACAGACATTAATTAACATTATTATTTAACATGGTACCCAAGCGGGGAATGGTATTGATTAGTACTGTGACATGTGGGACAGTATGTGTAACTCATACACAGTTATACAGATACAGGGGAACACAGACATTAATTAACATTATTATTTAACATGGTACCCAGGCACGGGATGGTATTGATTATTGCTGTGAGATGTGGGACAGTATGTTTAACTCATACACAGTTATACAGATACAGAGGAACACAGAGATTAATTAATATCATTATTTAACATGGTACCCAGGTGAGGGATGGTATTGATTATTACTGTGACAAGTGGGACAGTATGTTTAACTCATACACAGTTATACAGATACAGGAGAACAGAGATTAATTAACATTATTATGTAACATGGTACCCAGGCTAGGATGGTACTGATTATTACTGTGACAAGTGGGACAGTATGTTTAACTCATACACAGTTATACAGATACAGGGGAACACAGAAATTAATTAACATTATTATTTAACATGGTACCCAGGTGGGGGATGGTATTGATTATTACTGCGACATGTGGGATAGTATGTTTAACTCATACAAATTGATACAGGTACAGAGGACATGAGGCAGACATTCTTTGATTCAGAAACAGTGCAGACAAGATCACCGACCACATTGCACATAATGAATGCAGTTAGGCCTAGGCATGCATGTGTGATGAACAGTTCAGTAAATATCCTTCCTGCAGCTGCAGCATGGACTGTGGGAGAGTAGTTAGTCATATGATGCAGCTGCAGAGATGTACGAGCAGCAGTAGTAGTGAGTGTGCAGCATGTACATCGTGTACATGCCACAGTGGTGCTCAGCGTGATCTTGTGTACACAGTAGTGGCAAGAAAAGGAACTTATGTGGCAGCCTTAAAAGGCCATGAGGCTTGAGTGTCAATTTATTTTTTGACCCAGTTTTTCCTTCTGGTGGTGGTCACAGTGCCACTGCTGTTACTTCTAGAGGACTGGTGCAGATTGTGATGCTGCTGCTACATATAATATTAAAATAAATGAAAAGAAACAAAATAATACATAAAATAAATGGATATCATAGAATAGACAGAAACAAAGAAGGTGGGGGGGGGGAGAAATATAAATATAGTGAAATAATACAGCTGATGTATACCTAATCTACTTAAAATTGCAAATGCAAATTCATCAATGCTGTTAGTATAAACAAGTAAGAGGGGACATGAACCCACAACCATCAACACTTGTATTCTGCAAGACAAAGGATTAACATGTAGCCAAATCAGAAGTAGTCTGTAGGTTAAGCCATATTAGTGGGATGTCTGAGATAATGTACAAATACAAAGAAAAACTGATGCTCAAGATGCACATTCCCCTCACTCTTACTTTAACTGAAGCAAACAAGCATAATGACAAAAACAAAGATTGTCTTACCAAAAAAAAAAAATGTTGCTCACACATATTTCCCACATCTAAGCTTGTAGGTACTATAATGAGATAGACACCTTATCTTAAACATTATCATAGCATATATAGGAGTGGGATTAAACCAACAGACTTCATTACAATGTGGGAACATATCCTTCATACCTTCTGCCACTTGTCCAAGCAGAGGCTTGGGAGATGAAGCATTTACAAGAAGGGACCTGGGACGTGAACCATCTACAGGCTACATGTGTGTATTAGAGATATAGGTGCCAAACAAGGGATGAAAGTTTGTGTATCCCATCCGATTATCCAAGTTATGCTTAAATTGGGTTAGGGAAGAACTCTGCTTCACATGGCTGTAAAGCCCATTAAAGAGAAGGGGTAGTCTTTAGGATACATACCTATCTCTCCAGTAGGTCCTATTTATATCAGAGGCAAGGTTTAGGTCTTATGAAGTGGTCATCCTGGAGCTGTTTGGTTTGCGAATATGCAGGAAATCCATCAGGTAATAGCCTGTATAAGACAGAAAACAGGAACAGAGCCTTGAGGTGGTCTGCATAAGATATGTTACCCATTATGAATGGTATATTGTATGAAACTGTAACTGTTTTGTATTTAATATTAAGAGCTTTACCTTCTTAAGCAAGTATACCCATCCCAGTTCTCCCTTAGGTACTCCATTCTCTCCCCATGTAGCTGCGTATTCACTGCAATGTCTTCAGGGGCTATGAAGGGAAAAAAAAACAAGATGCAAGGTCTATGGATGGCATGTACTGACAGAGTGCATATGTAGCTGGGATAAATTCTAACTAAACAGAATAAGAGGTGCCTGCTGTTTAACTTCTTCCTCCCATTGGCCGTGGAGGTCAGGATTGTGACACCTTGTGTCACTGTAATGTTGATATCATGGTCCCCCTCTGCATGGGTTGTCAGTATCACAGGTAACAGCACAGGTTATACTGTTCTAGTCTTATACTGAAGCCAGATAAAATATCAGGCCAAGGAAAAAACTAATAACCAGAATAAAACTAGCAAGTCTTATCCCAAAACAAAGTAGGTGGTGCAAAGTGTCTTAAAAATACTATGAATTTATTATTGAAAAACAAACAATTAAGCGCTTTCATCCCTGAATATGGGACTTCATCAGAAATGAAAAATACAAATCCCCAAATAAATTAAGTACATTTCTGAGTAATCTGGACAACAAAACAAATTAATGAATTAATAATCCAATGAAATCTCACTCCAGCCACCATTAGTAAGTCATGAATATACAAGAGGGATAACACATTTTGGTGCCTCCCAATAAAAACCTTTAGCTACAATTTTTAAGAAAGTAGATTTTAAGAAAAAATGACCCCTAAGTGAAGTAATAAAATATATATATTTTAGGAAATAAATATAAAATCAAATAAAATTAGGCAGTAAAACAAGGCAGTAGAATAGTAGAAACATAAAAGACAGCCCAAACATATACAACAGCGCTGACAAAGTATCATGAACATAAATACAAAGATGAAAATTTCATATGCCCATAGTGCAATACATATATATATATATATGTAAAAAAAATATGTAAAAAACATATGTATGTGCTGAAGTTCAACATATATAAAATTCAATATTAATATGGATACTATTAATATAAATAATACATCACGTACAAATCCTACCAAGACAAAATCAGGACGCTGCTAAGTACTAAAAATGTTATCATACAAAACGTATAATTTGGCAGCCCTAAGTTTTAAAGCACGGGTAATAGAAATGACATCATTTAAGCCTGGCTTTTCACTGGCATTTAAACAAATCTGCCAGAGCAATTCCTTATATTCTACAGTGGACTTCCAAAGGCCACCCGTGGGGGGGGGGTCCTGGCCACCTGTTCAAGGATAAAAACAAATATTTTTTTTGTTATTGATACAACAAATTTTATCCCCTTAAAGGGCATTGATTTCCTTTGTCAGACTAACTTTATTGAGATGTTCATATATTCTTTTTTGTAGAAAATGCTCAGTTTTACCAATGTAAAAAGAAAAACAGGAGTCACAGAAGGTCAAACAACTGATTCCTGCACTCTTACAGTTGAAACTATGCCTAAATCTAAAAGTGAAGTTTAGATTGGGCAGCTTAAGAATTTCATCCTCATGGATGGAGCTACACTGCCTGTAGTTCCCACATTTTCTAGTGCCTTTTACTAATCCAATATTCCAGTTGATGTTGGATATGGCTGCTTTTTCAATTATTTTCTTTTAAATTAATATCTCTTCTGTAAGTAAAAACAGGGGCATCCCCCACCTTTGTTAATAGCTTTGGTATACTTTTGAAAACCTTCCAATTTGCCTTAACAACCCTTTTAATAATAATACTTTCCTGAGTGTATTTAAAAATAAAACTACTATGAAAGGGTGTTCCTGTCTCTCCTATTGCTGCAGGAACCAAACTATCTTGATCAACATACAAACTTTCCATAAAAGAGAAAATAACTTAGAAGTTCTTCCCCTATCGATCGCCTGATGCATGTCATTTAATAAGGCATCTGGGTACCTTCTTTCCTGAAGGAAACATTTTAAAAACTTTAATTTGATTTGAAGGTCTTCATCCTCAGAAATAGTTCTGGCCAAATGAACCATTTAGCTTTTAACCAGACTGTGTTTTTGCTTATGAGGGTGGCAACTATCGATATGCAGATAACTGTTGGAAAAGATAGGGTTTCTATAGAGTTTAGACTTAAACCTACCTAAAATCAAATCTTTTTCCAACAGTACATTTAAGTAATTGATGCTGAGAATGGACAAATTATATGTAAATTTTAAAAAAGTGGTGGTGCCATTTAAGTGATCAATAAAATATATGAGGCTACTAACATCACCCTTCCATATAAGAAAGATATCATCCAAAAATCTGAAGTAAGCTGTAAAGTATTGCTCGAACAGAGAAGGGAGCATAAATTTCTCTTTCCACTACCACATAATGATATCAGCATAAAGGGCGGCACAAGTACCACCCATGGCAACACCACTTATTTGCTTAAAATGCTCCCCTTCAAAACACATGAAATAATTAAGTATAATATCCATGAACTCAGTCATCATATTAACTCATTACATCTGAGTGATGCCTTCCAGGTGCATCTGCAGTTAACTCCTACTGACGCATCTAGGCGTCAAATATTGCTTGTTCATATTTGCATCAATAATTCCAAAATCAGGCAATGTACAAGGTTTTAAAAGAGTTAATCTTAAAGGTTACACAATGGCAAACTCAACTGTATTAATATTTGAATTCTAGTGTATGCAAATTGATATTATCAGTGTTTTTTGTGATATTAATATATAGATATAATTTTCACATTTTTCTAAATCTCAGCAACCAAGTAACACAGACTTAACTCCTTAGCCTCATATGAAGGCGCTCAGCTAGATGAATAAAATGCTGCAGATGACATGCATGCAGCTTGAGTGGTTGCTGAGATATAAGTTGTTTACAAAATATTACAAATGTAATAGTGTTAACTGTGACATATAAAATCCTATTTAAAACCTAAAGAATATTACTTCTATAAAAATAGTTTGTGCTGAAGTGTTTGCCATTTATATTTCTTTCATAACCCTGGTGGTTCAAGACATATGAACATTTGTTTGCAATGTCAGGATATAATTTGATTCTATCACATGCCTTAGGCTCTGTCCATTGGAAGTTACAGTGCAAACTTCCTGAGCTCAGTTGGAGTGAATGAGTTAAAACCACTGTTGTCAAGTCTACTATAGGTGCTTACAAACTCCTGAAATCATTCAATTTCTATCACATGCAGAATATAGAAGAAAAAGCCCTTACCATCAGTAGTGATCAGAAACCATTTCACATGGAAACATTTCAGCTTTATGCTGCCAAGAAAATCCCATGAATCTTTAAGAATATAGCTAGAGTAGGACCTTATATTTTAATACTCTTATCAATATAGACAGCCAATGGATGAGTTTGAGAACCAGATTTATCTATTTATTTATTTATTTATTTATTTTCAGTTTGATTACCGGGGAAGTCCACTGGGCCAAGAAGTGCCCATTTTCAGGGGAGGCCCGGGGAGAAAAGCTCCATAAGCAATACAATACAATAAAGGTTACATAATGTTAAAGGTAAAATACATACAGTCAGGAAATGCAAATGCATAAAATGTACATCATAAGACACAGTTAACAGATAATAGAGAACACAGTTTACAGGTATTTTGATTCAGTGCAACATGATTCAACTGTCTGAAGAATCTGAGGTTTCTTGAGTTTTTTTTTTTTTTTTGACAATGGCAATACTGATATTTACAATATTTACATACTTGGAGACAAGTGAGAAATTGCTTAACCTGTGAAGGTCAGCTAAGTCTATTTTGGGAGAACAGAAATAAAAGCTTGAAGGTAGAGTGGAGCAAGGAGTATAGAGAGCTCAATGGGGAAATTCCCTAGAATTTACGTAGGGTGAAAGCAGGAACATTTCTGTTTGGCTGACAGTTATTGGAAAAGTTGGGTCTTGAAGGATTCTGAGATAGGTATAGTCCTAAGTGAAGGAGGGAGATAGTTCCATTTCTTACTAGAGAGAAAGAGAGTAGAACCTGGCCAGCGGGACATTTGGGTTTGTGGATAGAAATTAAATTTTGGTGTTCAGATCTCAGAGATCTGTTTGGGATGTATGGGGGAAGGATGTTTGTTAAGGCTGGGCGTTTATCTGGGTAGAATATTAATTTGTATATAATTGTATGCAGCAGTGCAATGCAATGCATGTTTATGAACCTGCTAACCTCTCTATGACTGTGCATGTATGAATGTTTATCTCTGTTACTGTATAATTATATATTATTTTCCTCTTGCAATATATCAATGTAATGCTTTCTTGGGTTGACACTGAAATTGATCATTAGTGATCAGTGTTATACCCCAGTTAACAAATTTAAATAAAATAAAAGCAACATAACAACTACTACTTCCTGATAATGAAAATAGTTCTCTTGTTTAATCTGTTTCAGACTAGAGGACAGATGTGAATCCCCTCACAAGATTGTGGAGAGAAAGACGCTGGAAATTACCAAATTATTGGTCTGAGATCAGTGACTGAATCACTTTTGAAACAGACAATTATACAATGTAACAAAGTTGGAGAAGCACAGAACACAGCACATAATCCTGGATTTTTGCAAATAAGCATCTTTGTATTAATAGGTGTGGGGTATAATAGACCAGGTTGGAAATGAGGCTGTATAATAAGCAAACATATGGCACGGTATTTATAAAAATACTAAACAAAAGATTAAAGAAGTAATTAAGATAACAATAGACCGTGTCTTGGGAGGAACATAATAGTACTGGTGATAGGACTCAGGGGGTGACAGCAAATGAAACTCACATACAAAAATATGTATTTTATGGTACAACACCAACCAACAATGAGTCTGTTCCTCCCAGACTGCATAGAAATCTAGAGGGAAAATAATACATGATTTGACACTTGACATGAAGCTATGTAACAAGGTCAATACAAACAAAAGTAATAAAAAGCCTCCAGGGCACTTGGCAAAGATGGAGAAAGGTCAGAAATATGGTAGGGATAATTCAGTGCAAACTTCAACATAAACCAAAACCTCAGGAAAACAAACACATGACAGGAAGAAAGAATGAGAAGTGAATAAAGGCATTATGTTTCTTAAAAAGACATATACACTGCACTTTGAGTGCAAATAACTGCAAATATGATACAGCTGCAAGACAGAACTGTATGAAAATGAGTACATATCTCAAAGGCAAGCAGATGTAACAACACAAATGGAGCAGTATTTGGGGTAGTCACCCAAAGATGAACAAACAGGGTGAAAAATCAATAAGAAAAATAGAGGCTGGTGGGACTCATACATAGGTTACACCACTCTAGACTATAATCTCTGCCACCAGACCTTTACTGAAGCCTGTATGCAAGGGATATCAAAAGTACAGGACACAGACAGTACATGGTATTAGTTAGAAATCAAATTAAAAGTAGAAATAAAAAAGTGAATAAATAAATAAATTGTAAAGCCCCAAAGAATGGGGGGGCAGGTGTTTGAAGGAAGCATTTTGGGTTCAAAAGAGTCAAAGATTATACTGACCATAAAAACAGAGCTCATGAGAACAAGATGGTACAGTATGGAAATGCAGCATTTGATGAATCCGGAGAAATATTAGGAAGTGTTCTTAAAACAGAAGGGTGTCACATAATAAGAGTATTCTTAAAACAGTGAAGGAATTTAACACTACACGAAAAATGCATATAACATTTCTTGCGAATGATGTGAAAACTAAACTGTTGCTTGTATAGGACCTATATTTTTTCATTAAATAGAAAGGCACATAGAGTAGGTGGGTTATGCAGTCCCTGTCTGCAATGAAAGCTCATGTTTCTTTCTTTTTAATATGACTGGGTTCAACTAGTTCCATCAACCAACATGTTAGAAGTAGGACAGTTGTCAGTCAAGTGCATGAAGTAGAAATGTGGATGCCATCTTACAGTGTTATGCTATTGTAAATTTAACCAAGGTTATACATTTGTGCTTGCTTCTCAGCATGTATATTTAATAAGTATGTTAACACATTTGACATTCAGATTTACATTTGTGGATTTTGTTTACAAATGTGATATAATGGAATGCAGCAAAATCATTTATTTGGTTTATTTAGTAACCTTTGAACTGTTGGAACCTGCTTCAGCTTGTCCCATAATGCTGAGAGTGAACGGCCAACAAAACAAGCTTATGTACATTAAGTCCAAGACAGCCATTTCTCAGAATATTCCATTTTCTCTGAGGTATGGCAATATCAGTTAGTATATGTAAGTTAAGGGTTGTAAGGGATTGTCCCCCACATCCGGGGTGCAGGGGGGCTTGATCTCCTGCGAAAAAGACTTTTAAAGGAGAAGACAATGTTTGATAATCACTCTTCTCTTCCACTTCTGTTGGGGATGTTTTTTTTCAGCACGTCAGCACTAAGCATTATGAATGCAAACATTTCAACAGGGATCCCATTTATATTATTGTGTACGGTGTCTGGTTTTACTAAGAGATTGGCCGCTATGTGATATAGCATGCTTAATTCACTTTAGTTATTCCCAGCAGGGTTGGTAATATTGTGACAACACGGGATCTGTAGGAAAGTCAGAATTTACTGATCCAAGTAAAAACCCTGACAAGTAGCAAGAAACTCAGAGGCAATGGGAAGGAGAGTGCACTTGGGAAGTAAGCAGATGAGAACAACATTGCAGCTGCCTTCCTCTAGATAGAAACATGAGCAGTGGTCACAGTTTATTAGTTACAACACTGAATGACCAGGAGGCTCCCTACAATATACAGAAGTCATGAAGTAGGATGGAGAAGTTCAGTATTGTACCTCAGCATGTGTCATTAGATTATCTGTGGGATGACAAGTCCTAGGTTAATATACCGTATCTGCTGCATGATATGCATGCTAGTTTTAATAGGGAAGTTTTCTGGCTGTTTTTAGGCAGCACTAATTAATACAGGACACAAGGGGGCAATCTTGCAAAGTAAGAAAATCATAGCTTACCTGCTCTAAAATGTAATGCCTCTCTAAGGGAGCCCCACCTCATCATCACCATAGGGAGAAGGAATGGTAGAAAACAAATGTTAGCAACCATATTTACATGAAGGGCAGGGTTCACTGCTTTAAAGGAAAGAGATGAGCAGCCATTATAGACAGATGTTAAACAAAGCTCCAGGCAGTTTACAGCAATTTTGCAATGTTTTATGTTTCAGTCCTCACTGTAACTGTAACCAGCTGGCTATGTAAGCAGTTCTGATTTTTTTTTCTTCTAGTACTTTTGGTTTAAATATCTCATTTGTGCTCTGTAAATATATTTATCATTCAAACACTGGTAGATTTAAAGAACTTTATTTTAAATTCAGATTTATGAAATGTTAATCTCTTTTTACTAACGTCTAATTTTGTAAAAATTTGCAGGTTGCAGGGCACAGGCAAGCCTGGTTCAGCCTTCCTCACTATCTGTGTCTCAGGGGCAGAATGCGGAAATCCCCTGCACAGGACTAAGTGGTAAATCCCTGTACTGGTTCCAGCAGAAATCAGGGAATTCTCCTCGGCTTCTTACATATGGCACTAACAGAAACACGGGAATTCCAAGTAGATTTTCTGCTTCAGTAGATAACTCTGCAAAAATTTCCAAACTAATAATCTCAGGAGTGAACGCTGAGGATGATGCTGATTATTACTGCAGCAACTGGGATAGTAGTGATAGCATACACACAGTGATACAGTTACATGAAGACGTTAAACAGAAACCTTCTGCATCACTGAGGCTGTACAGCAGTAATTCATACAGAGAGTAATATTATTTAAGCATCACCAGTGCCCAGGCGGGGGATGGTATTGATTATTACTGTGACATGTGGGACAGTATGTGTAACTCATACACAGTTATACAGCTACAGGGGAACACAGAGATTAGTTATTATTATTTAACGTGGTACCCAGTCGGGGGATGGTACTGATTATTACTGTGACATGTGGGACAGTATGTTTAACTCATACACAGTTATACAGATACAGGGAAACACAGAGATTAATTAACATTATTATTTAACATGGTACCCAGGCTTGGGATGGTATTGATTATTGCTGTGACATGTGGGACAGTATGTTTAACTCATACACAAGTATACTGATACAGGGGAACAGAGATTAATTAACATTATTATTTAACATGGTACCCAGGCTAGGATGGTACTGATTATTACTGTGACAAGTGGGACAGTATGTTTAACTCATACACAGTTATACAGATACAGGGGAACACAGAAATTAATTAACATTATTATTTAACATGGTACCCAGGTGGGGGGTGGTATTGATTATTACTGCGACATGTGGGCTAGTATGTTTAACTCATACAAATTGATACAGTTACAGAGGACATGAGGCAGACATTCTTTGATTCAGAAACAGTGCAGACAAGATCACTGAGCCACATTGCACATGATGAATGCAGTTAGGCCTAGGCACGTGTGTGTGATGAACAGTTCAGTAAATATCCTTCCTGCAGCTGCAGCATGGACTGTGGGAGAGTAGTTAGTCATATGATGCAGCTGCAGAGATGTACGAGCGCAGTAGTAGTGAGTGTGCAGCATGTACATCGTGTACATGCCACAGTGGTGCTCAGCGTGATCTTGTGTACACAGTAGTGGCAAGAAAAGGAACTTATGTGGCAGCCTTAAAAGGCCATGAGGCTTGAGTGTCAATTTATTTTTTGACCCAGTTTTTCCTTCTGGTGGTGGTCACAGTGCCACTGCTGTTATTTCTAGAGGACTGGTGAAGATTGTGATGCTGTTGCTACATATAATATTAAAATAAATGAAAAGAAACAAAATAATACATAAAATAAATGGATATCATAGAATAGACAGAAACAAAGAAGGTGGTGGGGGGGATATATAAATATAGTGAAATAATACACCTGATGTATACCTAATCTACTTAAAATTGCAAATGCAAATTCATCAATGCTGTTAGTATAAACAAGTAAGAGGGGACATGAACCCACAACCATCAACACTTGTATTCTGCAAGACAAAGGATTAACATGTAGCCAAATCAGAAGTAGTCTGTAGGTTAAGCCATATTAGTGGGATGTCTGAGATAATGTACAAATACAAAGAAAAACTGATACTCAGACGCACATTCCCCTCACTCTTACTTTAACTGAAGCAAACAAGCATAATGACAAAAACAAAGATATTGTCTTACCAAAAAAAAAAAAAATGTTGCTCACACATATTTCCCACATCTAAGCTTGTAGGTACTATAATGAGATAGACACCTTATCTTAAACATTATCATAGCATATATAGGAGTGGGATTAGGTTCATAGGTTCATAGGTTCATAGGTTCATAGGTTTATACTAGGCTATCTGCCCTAAGGCATTTATAAGCCTAGCCCAAATTTTTGTGGCTTACGCCACCCCTTATATGAAAAAATACTGTGCCCATTAGTTTGTTGTGCCTCTGTCCAGCAGTGACACAGAGATGATTCCCGGGGTATAGGTTCATAGGTTTATATTAAACCAACAGACTTCATTACAATGTGGAAACATATCCTTCATACATTCTGCCACTTGTCCAAGCAGAGGCTTGGGAGATGAAGCATTTACAAGAAGGGACCTGGGACATGAACCATCTACAGGCTACATGTGTGTATTAGAGATATAGGTGCCAAACAAGTGATGAAAGTTTGTGTATCTCATCCGATTATCCAAGTTATGCTTGAATTGGGTTAGGGAAGAACTCTGCTTCACATGGCTGTAAAGCCCATTAAGGAGAAGGGGTAGTCTTTAGGATACATACCTGTCTCTCCAGTAGGTCCTATTTATATCAGCGGCAAGGTTTAGGTCTTATGAAGTGGTCATCCTGGAGCTGTTTGGTTTGCGAATATGCAGGAAATCCATCAGGTAATAGCCTGTATAAGACAGAAAACAGGAACAGAGCCTTGAGGTGGTCTGCATAAGATATGTTACCCATTATGAATGGTATATTGTATGAAACTGTAACTGTTTTGTATTTAATATTAAGAGCTCTACCTTCTTAAGCAAGTATACCCATCCCAGTGCTCCCTTAGGTACTCCATTCTCTCCCCATGTAGCTGCGTATTCACTGCAATGTCTTCAGGGGCTATGAAGGGAAAAAAAAATAAGATGCAAGGTCTATGGATGGCATGTACTGACAGAGTGCATATGTAGCTGGGATAAATTCTACCTAAACAGAATAAGAGGTGCCTGCTGTTTAACTTCTTCCTCCCATTGGCCGTGGAGGTCAGGATTGTGACACCTTGTGTCACTGTAATGTTGATATCATGGTCCCCCTCTGCATGGGCTGTCAGTATCACAGGTAACAGCACAGGTTATACTGTTCTAGTCGTATACTGAAGCCAGATAAAGTATCAGGCCAAGGAAAAAACTAATAACCAGAATAAAACTAGCAAGTCTTATCCCAAAACAAAGTAGGTGGTGCAAAGTGTCTTAAAAATACTATGAATTTATTATTGAAAAACAAACAATTAAGCGCTTTCATCCCTGAATATGGGACTTCATCAGAAATGAAAAATACAAATCCCCAAATAAATTAAGTACATTTCTGAGTAATCTGGACAACAAAACAAATTAATGAATTAATAATCCAATGAAATCTCACTCCAGCCACCTTTAGTAAGTCATGAATATACAAGAGGGATAACACATTTTGGTGCCTCCCAATAAAAACCTTTAGCTACAATTTTTAAGAAAGCTGTATGAGGGTAATGACCCCTAAGTGAAGTAATAAAATATGTATATTTTAGGAAATAAATATAAAATCAAATAAAATTAGGTGGTAAAACAAGGCAGTAGAATAGTAGAAACATAAAAGACAGCCCAAACATATACAACAACGCTGACAAAGTATCATGAACATAAATACAAAGATGAAAATTTCATATGCCCATAGTGCAATACTTATATATATATATATATATATATATATATATATGTAAAAAAAATATGTAAAAAACATATGTATGTGCTGAAGTTCAACATATATAAAATTCAATATTAATATGGATACTATTAATATAAATAATACATCACATACAAACCCTACCAAGGCAAACTCAGGACACTGCTAAGTACTAAAAATGTTATCATACAAAACATATAATTTGGCAGCCCTAAGTTTTAAAGCATAGGTAATATAAATGACATAATTTAAGCCTGGCTTTTCACTGGCATTTAAACAAATCTGCCAGAGAAATTTCTTATATTCTACAGTGGACTTCCAAAGGCCACCCGTGGGGGGGGGGGGTCCTGGCCACCTGTTCAAGCATAAAAACAAATATTTTTTTTGTTATTGATACAACAAATTTTATGCCCGTAAAGGGCATTGATTTCCTTTGTCAGACTAACTTTATTGAGATGTTCTTATATTCTTTTTTGTAGAAAATGCTCAGTTTTACCAATGTAAAAAGAAAAACAGGAGTCATAGAAGGTCAAACAACCGATTCCTGCACTCTTACAGTTGAAACTATGCCTAAATCTAAAAGTGAAGTTTAGATTGGGCAGCTTAAGAATTTCATCCTCATGGATGGAGCTACACTGCCTGTAGTTCCCACATTTTCTAGTGCCTTTTACTAATACAATATTCCAGTTGATGTTGGATATGGCTGCTTTTTCAATTATTTTCTTTTAAATTAATATCTCTTCTGTAAGTAAAAACAGGGGCATCCCCCTCCTTTGTTAATAGCTTTGGTATACTTTTGAAAACCTTCCAGTTTACCTTAACAACCCTTTTAATAATAATACTCATAGCCGGCCTTAGGCATAGGCCAACTAGGCGGCCGCCTAGGGCGCCAGTCTAGCAGGGGCACTTTTCTAGCATTTAATTGATGTAGTTAGACCAGGATGGGGGCACCAGGTAGTGTGTTGGGGGGCGCCGTGGAGCCCTTTTGCCTAGGGCACCAGTTGACCTAAGGCCGCTGCTGATAATACTTTCCTGAGTATATTTAAAAATAAAACTACCATGAAAGGGTGTTCCTGTCTCTCCTATTGCTGCAGGAACCAAGCTATCTTGATCAACATACAAACTTTCCATAAAAGAGAAAAAAACTTAGAAGTTCTTCCCCTATCGATTGCCTGATCCATGTCATTTAATAAGGCATCTGGGTACCTTCTTTCCTGAAGGAAACATTTTAAAAACTTTAATTTGATTTGAAGGTCTTCATCCCCAGAAATAATTCTGGCCAAATGAACCATTTAGCTTTTAACCAGACTGTGTTTTTGCTTATGAGGGTGGCAACTATCGATATGCAAATAACTGTTGGAAAAGATAGGGTTTCTATAGAGTTTAGACTTAAACCTACCTAAAATCAAATCTTTTTCCAACAGTACATTTAAGTAATTGATGCTGAGAATGGAAAAATTATATGTAAATTTTAAAAAAGTGGTGGTGCCATTTAAGTGATCAATAAAATATATGAGGCTACTAACATCACCCTTCCATATAAGAAAGATATCATCCAAAAATCTGAAGTAAGCTGTAAAGTATTGCTCGAACAGAGAAGGGAGCATAAGTTTCTCTTTCCACTACCACATAATGATATCAGCATAAAGGGCGGCACAAGTACCACCCATGGCAACACCACTTATTTGCTTAAAATGCTCCCCTTCAAAAAACATGAAATAATTAAGTATAATATCCATGAACTCAGTCATCATATTAACTCATTACATCTGAGTGATGCCTTCCAGGTGCATCTGCAGTTAACTCCTATTGACGCATCTAGGCGTCAAATATTGCTTGTTCATATTTGCATCAATAATTCCAAAATCAGGCAATGTACAAGGTTTTAAAAGAGTTAATCTTAAAGGTTACACAATGGCAAACTCAACTGTATTAATATTTGAATTCTAGTGTATGCAAATTGATATTATCAGTGTTTTTTGTGATATTAATATATAGATATAATTTTCACATTTTTCCTAAATCTCAGCAACCAAGTAGCACAGACATAACTCCTTAGCCTCATATGAAAGCTCTCAGCTAGATGAATAAAATGCTGCAGATGACATGCATGCAGCTTGAGTGGTTGCTGAGATATAAGTTGTTTACAAAATATTACAAATGTAATAGTGTTAACTGTGACATATAAAATCCTATTTAAAACCTAAAGAATATTACCTCTATAAAAATAGTTTGTGCTGAAGTGTTTGCCATTTATATTTCTTTTATAACCCTGGTGGTTCAAGACATATGAACATTTGTTTGCAATGTCAGGACATAATTTGATTCTATCACATGCCTTAGGCTCTGTCCATTGGAAGTTACAGTGCAAACTTCCTGAACTCAGTTGGAGTGAATGAGTTAAAACCACTGTTGCCAAGTCTACTATAGGTGCTTACAAACTCCTGAAACCATTCAATTTCTATCACATGCAGAATATAGAAGAAAAGGCCCTTACCATCAGTAGTGATCAGAAACCATTTCTCATGGAAACATTTCAGCTTTATGCTGCCAAGAAAATCCCATGAATCTTTAAGAATATAGCTAGAGTAGGACCTTATATTTTAATACTCTTATCAATATAGACAGCCAATGGATGAGTTTGAGAACCAGATTTATCTATTTATTTATTTATTTTCAGTTTGATTACCGGGGAAGTCCACTGGGCCATAAAGCCATAAAGTGCCCATTTTCAGTGGAGGCCCGGGGAGAAAAGCTCCATAAGCAATACAATACAATAAAGGTTACATTATGTTAAAGGTAAAATACATGTATAAAATTCATATGGTCAGGAAATGCAAATGCATAAAATGTACATCATAAGACACAGTTAACAGATAATAGAGAACATAGTTTACAGGTATTTTGATTCAGTGCAACATGATTCAACTGTCTGAAGAATCTGAGGTTTCTTGAGTTTTTTTTTTTTTTTTGACAATGGCAATACTGATATTTACAATATTTACATACTTGGAGACAAGTGAGAAATTGCTTAACCTGTGAAAGTCAGCTAAGTCTATTTTGGGAGAATAGAAATAAAAGCTTGAAGGTAGAGTGGAGCAAGGAGTATAGAGAGCTCAATGGGGAAATTCCCCAGAATTTACGTAGGGTGAAAGCAGTAACATTTCTGTTTGGCTGACAGGTATAGGAAAAGTTGGGTCTTGAAGGATTCTGAGATAGGTATAGTCCTAAGTGAAGGAGGGAGATAGTTCCATTTCTTACTAGAGAGAAAGAGAGTAGAACCTGGCCAGCGGGACATTTGGGTTTGTGGATAGAAATTAAATTTTGGTGTTCAGATCTCAGAGATCTGTTTGGGATGTATGGGGGAAGGATGTTTGTTAAGGCTGGGCGTTTATCTGGGTAGAATATTAATTTGTGAGCGCTGGTTAGTTGGAGATAGTCTAGGTGGTTAGAGAGCTCTAGCCAGTTCAAAGATTGTAGGGTAAGGCAGTGGTGAGTTGAGGTTTGGATTTAGTGGCAAATTTATAGATCTTATTATAGCAAATTTCGAGTTTTGAGGTGTTGGAAGAAGACAGATTAGTTAGAAGAGGGGCTCCATATAGCAACAAAGGTAGAAGGTAGGTAGTTGCCAAGGTATGCCTAGAGGAGTTGGAGAGAAAGCGGTTATTCCTATAGAGCATACCTAACTTTTGGTGGGTTTTCTTTATGTTTTGTTGTATGTGGATATCGAGTTTAAGGTGTTTGTCTATGGTAATGCCGAGAAGTTTTGCAGAAGGAACTACTTCTATAGCAATGTTGGTTTGGCTTAGGACTTTGAAAGCATTTTTGTCAAAAGAGAAAGCCCTGGTAGGAGGGAAAAGTAGAATTTTAGATTTATTAGAGTTGAGGGAGAGATGGTTTTGGTGCATCCAGTTCTCTGTAGTGGAAAATGCTATTTGTGTTTTAGTCAGTAGTTCAGGAAGGTTAGAGGTGGCACAGACTAAGGTAGAGTCATCAGCGTATTGGATAACTGTTGTATCAGGGATGACAGTGTGAAGGTTATTAATGAAGATGTTGAAAAGCATGGGTCCAAGGATGGACCCCTGGGGAACGCCGGTGGGTGTTGGCAAGAAGGAGGAGGTAGAGTTCTTCCATCTGACAGCTTGAGAGCTGTCTGATAGGTAACTGGAGAGCCAGGATAGAGTAGTAGGGGAGAGATTAAGGTTGGCGAGATGAAGGAGAAGGTGTTTATGGGAGATGGTATCAAAAGCTTTAGAGAGATCTAGCAGTACTGTGGATACTAGTAGTCCAGAATATTGGACTCGATTGTCAGTTTCTAGGAAGGATAGTAAGGCAGTTATGGTGCTGTGGCCAGGGCGGAAGCCATGTTGGTTGGTGTTAGGAGGTGATTCTGAATTAAGAAAGGCATAGGTTGGTGGTGGACACATTTTTCTAGAATTTTTAATATTGGAGAGAGTAGGGCAATGGGGCGGAAATTGGAAATATTGGTGTTTTTGCCTCCTTTGTGAAGAGGTAGAATGTAGGCTGAACGCCAACATTTGGGTACATATGACTCTTTTAAGGATCTGTTAATTAGGATACTGATTGGGAGAGCAATACCTTCGGCAGCACATTTGAGGAACAAGGAGGGTATGTTGTCAGGGGCATTAGAGCATGGCTTTAGTTTGGATATGAGCCTTTTTATAAAAATGGTTGAAACTGTTTTGAGCTGGAAATTAAGAGGACAGTTATTAGGGTTGTTGGGTGTTGAGGAAAGAGAGTTGGATGGATTATTGTTTGGGAAAGTTTTGGTTAGCTTAGCTATGGATTCTGTAAAGAAAGTGTTGAAGTGAGAGCTCAGCTCCATGTCAGTTAAACTAGGGTCAGGGCAGGAATTATTCCTGGACCCTGGATGGAGAAGGGAATTAACTGATTTCCAGAATTGTTTTGGGTTCTTATTATTGTTGGAAGGAGATGCAGTAACAATAGGTCAAAACGGTTGTCAAAAGTGTCTTTGTGCACCGTAGGTATCCCAGAAATGTTAGGGATAATAGAATGTTCAACCCTGAGGAAGGTGTAACTAGAAAAATCAGTCCTTCCCTCCATCAACAAATCATACAGGAAACCATCAATTTAACTGCAAGATATAGAATCCCATTCTTGGAAACTCTTGAAAAATGCTCCTCATCATTGAGTAAGGTAAACATTTTGCTGGAATAAACAATATCATGCACGATCATGTGGTGGATTAAAAACACTTTTTCTATAAAAAAAATTGCCTATAATGGTCTTTGGAAACCATGGATTTTGTTTGAAAACATTACCTTAAGGTTCAACTTCCTGCCATACAACTTTAAATCTAAAAGGGTCTCACCGATGTCCAGCCTATTAGCCAGCACAAAAGTGAAACCTTCAGTAAAAAGACCAAAACACTTACTATTAATAACTAAACTGCTATAATTAAAAATGTTAAAACCATGTAGGGAGTGTATAACACCACACAAGAATCCAACAGGGTCTGGTTGTGATCGGAATCATACATAGATTTCACCATGTTTTTTTACACATTACCCCTCCCTCTCTTTTTCCTGCGGGTGGTTTTCAAGAGACTCTCCAACCTCACAAAGGCACCTCATGTCACTGTAATGTTGATATCATAGCTTCCTTCTGCATGGGATGCCAGTGTCACAAGTAACAGCATGGGCTAAACTGTTCTAGTCTTATACTGAGCCCCATGATAGCCATCATACCGGAACGTCTGTCTTTAATCTGGATGAAAGAGGTGGAGAAAGTTGTTTGTCCAGCACATACCACCTTTGTAGTCTAAAAGGAGAACTACCTTCACATTCTCCAGCCATGATGTCTCATCTTAAATAATCACAGGGGAAAATGGTAGAAAATTTCCACCCAAAGAACTTCTTATGTATATCATCTGACACGTATCAATGGGCAGTGACAGGCACCTCATTCACATGTCAGATTGCAGACTAGTATATTATAAGTACTGCATTATTATTGGTTCACAATAGCACTTTAAAGTATTATGCTCTTAATGAAGTGGTTACTACAGCAACTCCATTTCCCTGTGCTCATATGTGGAATTGTAAATCTCCCCTAGAAACTTGGCAAGGACTGATCATGCACAATGCTGAAAGCAGGGCTACAGGTGTGTGCATGGCATCAAAGATAACTGAGTGTGATGCTTAGCAGGTTTTCTCATTGTGAAAATTGAGCGAGTCAGACCCACTAATCAGGTAAACCCAAATTAGCATAATCATTTGGCTCAGCCAAGTGAATATGCATGATATAATATAAGTGTGACAGGAAGCACCAAGCCTCATTGTGCCAGGAAAGAATGATTAGAGCAACACCTTCTGAACCTGCAAAAACTGCACCTCCGAGGAATTGTTAAGGAAAGTAAAGCTCTGCTTGTACATGGTAAGTTTTTCTTTTCCTCTTGTAAACAGTTTTTGATCTGTATAATTACTAATATTATATGTTTGTATTAACCTTCACAATAATAAAATTATGAAGTTTAAAATAAATATGCTTATAACCGACTAAGAAAAACCTATTGGATGTAATAGACACAGTTTAGCATCAGTACATTTCCAAACAGAGTTGATTGAGATATAATCATCTAGCCCTGGTGATGAAGTGGCATTCAGTCTTAAGTGGAATATCAGCTCTCTACACTCATTTCTAGTCTCTCAGTGGCCACACCTCTCTGGTCATGTTTTATTGTTTCCAGTAAACCAAAACTGATTTGTTTGAAATTCTCACATTCTAAAGAGTGCTTATAAGGAGCGCTATTAGCATTCTGATTTGCTATATCATAGCAGAGTTTGCATATCCTTTCACACAAAACTCTCTTCATTTTACCGACATAAAATGGACTACAACCTGTACATGTTTCTATGTAAACTACACTGGAAGTCCCACAATTACCTTTTTTGCAGGGTCATTTTCATTGAACAAAAATTGTCAAAAATTACATGTTCTTCTTTCAAAGTAAAGGGACAGTGTTTTTAATCCCCACTACTTTGTATACATCATCAATGGCTTTACAAATACTCCACTTTCCTCTTAAACTCTCCTTATCATGATGGGCATTACCATATACTCTAAAAAATAGTGTATCATAATTTGGACATGGAAAATTGTTTGTTTATTGCAAACTCCTGACCGTCTATATTACACTCCAGCCTTTTCCCATGAGTGTAACATATCTTTTTCCCAGTTTAGAGACTACACTGTTATTAATGTGTGTAACCATTTCTCTTGAGTAAAGCCTCTCAGAAAACATCACTACTAGTTTCAACCTCTCTTTCAAACAGCTCAATTTTAGAAATTATTCTGGCTAGCATGACAATAGCCCTTTTACCAAGCTTTTCTTATATATCCCAGAATGGCAACTTTTTAATGCTAATATGCTGTAGAAAATGTGGTTTTATGATAGATGGCAAGCAGAAACGTGCCCTCTTTCTTAACTGTTACATTTAAACAATTAACTTGCTCTCTGGTGTGGGAATGAGTGAATTATAAACATTATCTACTATTTTGTATATAGTTCAAGAATTCATTATTTGTGTGGTCTGAAAATACATAGAATGAGCAAATTTTCAAGGTATCTCAAATACAGATTCTAGCACTGGTTATAGCTTAAATTAAGGATGCACTTTTTCTCCCAACATAACATCACCATGCTGACATATATAGAGGCACAAGTGACCCCCACACCCTGCACCTGCTTGGAATATTCTCCCTTAAAATATATAAAATTACTTGAAAAATCAAGTCCATAAGATGCATCAGTAACTTAATATCATTTGAGATCAAGAATTTAGAATCCAGCAGTGTTTTCTGGAATAAATCTAAACCAAGATGTAGTGGGATACATGACAATAGACCTATAACGCCTATAGTTAAAACAATTGTTTATTTCCTTCACTGTGAGTTAGTTTGATTCTCTTAAGAAAATTGCATGAATGTTTTAAAAGATATGGATATTCAGCAAATATAGCTTTTCACATCCTGTCAGCAAAAACAGCCAGGGAGTATGTTTTAAATAATTGAAATGCTACTATTACCTGTATGCTGGTTTTAAAATATTTTGCGTAGCTTTGGAATCCTAAACAGACATGGTATAACTGGAATTGAATTAGTTAGGAAATTAAAAAGTGATGATGTTATACTTTCCTGTGTCAATCGTCTAAAAACAAATCTATTTTCCTATATGATATGTTTATTTCATTTCTTGACACTTGTAAATATCTTTGTCTTGTAACATTTCAAATATGTCTCTGGTGTATCACCATTCCACCAGCTTTGTGAGGCTTCATTATTCTTACTGCTTTCTAAAAATATTAATCACCCCCTTAAATTATCTTCTTTGCCTTTATGGTGTATAGCTATGTTAAGTTTCCTCACCTGATGAATAGTTTTAACTCTATAAATGAATCTCCTAGGTCAAAAGTTTTGCTTGGTATAAAAGTGCATCCTTTTTCAAATAAAGGAAAGTAAGTGTCAGAAAAATATGTATTAATGTATGTGTTTAGTGCTTATTAGAAGCTAAAAGAGTTAACACATTTCATTCTATTTTATGTACAGCTTAGTTTTGTATGAAGCTAAAAGATGCTTTTGAAACTGCAGTATGCTTTCTGAAACTTGCAAGATACTCTCTGACCTAGTATTTGCTAGCACAGCAAAATTCATGTTTATGCCTTTTGGAAATGTACTGAGAAGCAGGTGATTATCTGCTAGGTCAGGAAAATAATGAATAGAACAATACTGTTTTCTATAATGTTATTGAACTTGAACAATCAGCTCTCTTTGTATTATGAGAACATGCACAGCTGCAGAGGAATATAGATACAGTTAGACAAAGACTGCTTGAAGAAATGAACTATAATCTGTGCTTGCTTTGTGCTCGAATTAGCCATAGTACCTTGAATGGTAACATTGCATATTCAGACGTTGTATCTGACCGGTGGTCATCAAGGCCACGTTGTTTTTCTTAGGAAGTTTTTCATAAAATTGGTAGTGCAAGCAGAAAATCATGGACAAACAGCTGCTATGAAATAATATTGTAAAAACTTGTGATTTGTTACGTCAACTTAGAAGGCAATGTCTTGTAAGAAATGTATAAGAATGGCCTCACTTCCTGATACTAGTTAGACAAACTCTGCATTAGCACGTTTTTGTCTCCTTGCTGCAAGATTAAAGTGCCTTAACCTGAACCTGCCGTGTATTGATCTTTTTAAGTTGTTTTTTTCCTTTGACAGAGTGGTCCTTCGGACCAGAAACTCTCACTCTTCGACTCAGGTCAGATGGGCCTGGTGGCATGAAACCATACGGGGAAGATACCACATCGGTTCTTCTGTACTGAAAGACCTCAGACTGAATTGTTGTTCAAAAGAGGCCAGCCACTGTTTCTGATCTGCGACTGGGGGATGAGTTAACGGTATTTCCGCGAACTAGACGATCAATCATGGAGGCTCAGGTAAGGAGGAATTTACCTTTTTCTGTTTTAGATCAGGGACTTGTTACAGTATTTGTTTTGTCAGGGAGATTTGTTTTGTACAGATCAGGGACAAAAAAGATTGCTGTCTTGTCATAGATCAGGGAAACAGAATAGGTAGGCAGTTATTGTAGATAAACTGTGAAAAAGAGAAATTGTGGTACCATGTAAAAATAAGAAGGGTTACATAGCATTTTAACAGTCAGAACAATATGGGAACTAAGTGCACAAAAAGATCCCGAGATCCACCATTAACCGAAGACGTGAAATATATGCAATTACAATGTGACGACAATGTTAGGTACTATATGAAATGGGTTAATAAATATGAATTTGATGGCAAATTAGAAAAATCCTCGCTTATTAAACTTGTCAAACAGCTTAAAACCAACGCAAAAGGTCAGGTAAAAAATCAACATCAATGAGGCATTCCTCAGGCACACAGGTGGATTGAGGAAGCAAACCGCAGGGAACAAAAGAGTAATAATTCAAAAGCAATGTTTCTAGATAAAGAGGACAATAACTTGGTAATAGCATTGGCCCCTCCACCCCCTCTGCTTCCCTTACCAGAATATGAAGTTAGTGGACAAACTGGTCCACCTCCGCTATACCCGGCTGTCCCCGCGAAGCCAAAACCATTTGTCAGAGATCCCGTCGAGACTAGGTCTCGAACACGTAAAACAAGAGGGGATATGGAGTTATATCAAATGAATGGAAATTCGCGAGCTATGAGCGAAGAAGAGATATGTCCGCTCATAGAAGTACCAAATCCTCAGGAAGGACAGGAAGGGCAGGACCCAACTCTCCTGGTATATAGGCCATGGACACCGGAAGACATCCGAAAAGCCACAGAGGGAATTCCCCATCCAAAAGTTAATTTTAGAAAATTCTTAGAAGACTTACAGGGCATGAGGTTAAGTTATCATTTAAATGGGGAAGAAGTAGAGAAAGTAGTCAGACAAATCATAGGTCCAGATTGGCACATGATCAGTGGCAACTGGAATCCCCGTGACGCAGAACATAAGCCACTCCCACATAGTAACGCAGAGTTGGATAACAGAGTGAAAGGTCTGACAGACCGAATCTCTGAGAAATGGAAGCCTAGGGCAGACTGGACTTGCATTAATCAATGCATCCAACAAGAAGGTGAAACTGTTGATAGATATTATGCTAGATTATTAGAATGTTTTAATAACATTAATGCAGGTACCTGAAGACCAAACACAAGATTCCCCATATGAGCAGCAGCTAAAGAATGCATTTTTAAAAGGCAGTATTGCACCCATCAGTAGTTTTATTACAAAGCACATGGTAGATCACCGTACAAGTAGATTACAGTCATTACTTGAATATGCAAGACATGCCGAAAGGCATTTTAATAACAAAAAGAAAAAGAAAACCCAAGTATTTGCAGTAGAAGATGGAGCAGAAGTCTTTGTAGTACAGTCTGGGAAGAAGGGCAAGAAAAATGCCCAGGGAAACAAACAATCTGATAAGCGATCAGAGGAGTTTGAAGAGAGAAAGAAAAGGGGTGAATGCTTTAAATGCGGGAAAAAGGGACATTTGGCAAGGGATTGCAAGCAAAACAAGAAGGTAGCCACGGAAGATAAGGAGGGTGAGGATTGACTATATGACAGTCAGGAATCACTAGAAAGGAACAACCAAGAAAAGACAAATGTGAATGTGATAGAGGGAGTAGAGGATGTGATTGAAGAAATGGAGAACATGCAAGAAATCACAGATAGTGAAGAAAGTGAAATTTTAGACTTAGCATTATTGAGCTTAGAGCTCTACTTAGCAGACACAAAACCGGAAGTTACACTTCTGGTAGAGGGGAGGGAAGTTAAATTTCTGTGTGACTCAGGGGCATCACGGACCCCGATACATCCTTCCAAACTACCAGAAATTTCAGAATCACTTGATTACATATTAGTGAAAGCAGCTAATGGACAGCTGTATTGGGAGCCACTCTCCCATAACATAGCAATAACTGACCCTGTTTCAGGGATGACCCAGAAAAGCAAAATTGTTGTTTCTGCAAAATGCCCGGTAAACCTTTTGGGCAGAGACCTTATGCAGATATTTGGCATAGCAGTAGTTCCAACTATGCAGGGTATGGAAGCACAGCGACAAATGGATACTTTTGTAGTGCGATCGGAGGGTGAAACATTTTACTGGTACAGCCAGGACTTGGTTACGACTGGTCAAGGGGCAGTAACCGAAGAGCTGATGAACGTAGCCATCAGTAAGTCCCCCTCTCTTGACACTGATAAACAGCATTTGTTGCACTGTACTCTGTATTATTGTAACACACCAGGACCTGATAAGGAATATGAGCAAGAACTTTGTACAGATGGCGACTGCTATGCATATTGTGTATGCTGGCATATGTAAGCACACACACAACATGCTATGCATACTGTGTATAGGTGCATATGTTTGCACACACACACAACATTGAGGTGCAAAGCAATGTTATGTGTAGTACTGTGGTCACTGTAACTGGATGGGGTGTAGTACCATGTGCCATCATCATCATGTATCTTGTGGTCACTCATGGCTACTAATGTGTGACAGACCACCGCCTAGCATGCTGTACCTGAACTGCAGTGCCGTGGCTACGTTCACAATTACACAGCCACTTTGTACATGGGTGTGTGAGGTGCCCAATAGGGAGCATTGCCTAACATGACTGTGTTATGTATTGAAGAGTGTTGCACAGCCCCATGATAGGCCTCTACCCTCAGGTATATCATGTGTGTGTAGATGACATGTGGGATACTGAAGTGCGACCTTACAGCAGGTGTGTGGTAATGCCATATGTAGCATGTTGAGGTGTACTGCGTATGATAAACGTGTTATGTTGTGTACAGCTGTAACAACTATGCCTATCCAATGTGCAGTACGGTGTTGCCACAACTGTGTCTGATGCTCTGTGTATTGCATGTCATTGAGGCAGCTACTGACATTACTGAGCTGTGCAATGTCTTACAGCAAACATGCACAGCATGCATTATGCGTAGGTGTGTTACGTGCACATGGCCTACACCTCACCTATGACATGCACATTTCATTACCAACATTGCAGTTATACCACTCTCACCAGCATGGATTGTCTGCCCTGCTGTCACACCAGAGGGACCTATGAGAATATGAAAGAGTTCGTCAGTGGCCACAACTGTGGCATTGCTACTGTGGGTTTGCTAAACTACAGTAGAACAACAGTCACAGGTGTACAGATAATATTCCAAATATCAGTATTGCACAACACTAGGCAGCACAACTGCTAAACACACAGTACACATCTCACATAGACATAATCTGACAATACAGGTAACTGTAGTCTACAGATAGGGCATGTTACCTGCACGCTCCATGTGAACATGCTGGGTGGCTCCGGCCTCCCTGACAACACATGTCTGTGGGAGTCGCTATTGTTGTCCAGGAGCCACCATGCTTAGGAGCAGCTCCTACACTCTGGTGAGGGGGGGATGAATGGCCACCCCACCACCTGTGGCAAGCTGTTGTCTATGGATATCAGACGCACGCCGCCAGACATGTCTAATTAAATCACTGCATTGATGGCGTACCTGCTCATATGTCTGGTTATGCATGCCTATGTCATTTACCCGATGAATAAGATCTTGCTACAGTGCAGTCCGCTCATGCTGGTGCTGGCTGCTTCTGGAAAACAGCAGTGTGTAGTGCTGCACCAGGCTTTGCTGGATTTCCTCTTCCTCCGCTGCTGTGTAACAAGGGTTACGTTGGTGGGCCATCAGGCTGAAAGAGAAATGAACAATATGTGTGAGCGAGTCCTGTGGCACATTTTACACCCTTAACCACAGATATCACTTCACTGCCATATATACCATCCATTTGTCTGTCAGAGGATACACACGTTCAATACCACATATTGGTTCTCAGGCCACAACTGACTAACAGTGCCTGGCACACTCTATATATCAAACCACTATACAACAGTACCCGGCACACTGTTTGTGACACAATGCATAACCTCGCCACAGGGTATATATCACGCTAATGCACGAACAAAGATGTCATCCATTGCAATGAATGTAAAGTACAGTTACAGTAGTACTAGTAAACCACCCTAGTCGTTGATGCCATAGCCCTGCCTAACATATGTGCACAGTTGTTAATATAGGTGGCATACTGCTGTAACAGAGTATATATGTTGCTAGATACACACGTATACCCTGTAACACACATATGATTGCGGCCATGGTACAGGCATAATTACACACACATCAGACAAACATGCAACACATCACCATATGCCAAACACAGATGAGCTTTACCTGTGTACCATACAGTACTGTGTGCCACTACTTACAAACCCTTATGCCTGAGTTATGTCCTCTGTGCAGACTACAGGAAACACACAAGACAGTGTTTCCAAGCAATGTGAACACACACCATACTGTGCTGCTTAGGCCTATAGCTTCAGGTAGTACTACAGTTCATATGGGAGTCGGATTCACCAGCAGTACCACTCACTAAGCATACATGTATTGCTTTAGCCTACAATGGGACACCACAGTCATCAACAAGGAACTACGTCACATCATATGCCATACCACTATGTCTGCCTAACAATAACATACACATCTTTTGCTGGCCTCACAGCTAGGATAGACACTACCATGTCAGATACAACTTCACACTATGCTATCACACCTTTACAGACCTTGCACACATTCAGCGTTACACTTATTCAACCTCACATAGCAGGTATTGCATTGAGTACATGTGTGAGTGCATAGTGTCATGGGTAGGTAATATGCTATTGGCCCTAGGGCCTACAGCAGCCTAGCCATATGCTACCGCGGCCTTTGCCACACATGTACTTTGATTTCACTTGTCCCTGTCAACCAGAACCACAGAGGGGATTCCTGGGGTGTATTACCAATCTCCCAAACAATCATCAGGGGTATTGATGACAACTGCTAATGAGGAGCCTTATTTGCTATTGCTAGGTGGTCTATTCCAGAGTATGGCATATCTCTGAGATAGGAACCTATCCCTCTAGCATGTGCTGTTTAGTGAGCTGACGAGGTTTAGGGCCCTAGAGAATGTAGCCCAGAGGGATTGTGATATGTTGCCATGGTGGTTGTCACACAGCTATAGGTCTGACATACCTCTGTATGTCCGGCATAGGTCACCTCTGTGTGGGCGGTATGCAATACAGTCTAGCTGTGGTTTTGTGAGTCAGTCTGCATAGTGCATCTGTTTGAGGCCAGTATTACTCTTTGTGAGGTATGTCTGTGGCCTTTCCACTTGCTGTAGTTGTCATGTGAGGTACATACCACACAGGGCATTGTGATGAGTAGAGGGGAACACTGCCCTATATTTCCCTAGATGACACACCTGTTGTCATGACACATACCACATAGACAGATTACAAGTCTAGTGTGGCACTGTCTTTATCAAAGGGGCGGCTACTGTCCACCTGTGTACCGTGTTCCCTTATCACACCTTCAGTGTTAGGTAGATTTCTACCTAAGTGGTAGTTAATGGGTACAGTGTTTTGGAAAGGAGGAATGGCACTGCAGTATCGACACTTGTCTACAGTCCATGCCTTGGTCACCACACACCTGTTGCAGTACATATGACCCCGTGTCTCTCTCTCTCTCTGTATATATACATATATATATATATATATATATATATATATATATATATATATATATATACATACATGTACACATCCATTGCTGTACATATAGATGTACATATAGGCACATGTACAGTCCACCTTTCATGGTGGGGATATCACTTATGCTACAGTTGTGGGATGTACAGTTATGTGATTATACTGCACAGTGTTGTGCAGAATGCATTTTGGTGTCCTCAGCCCATGTAGCTTTAGCAGGCCTCACTGACTGTAACACAGCAGATCTGACAAATCAGTCCCACAGCGTTTAACCACCACATGACATATATCAACACTGCATGCTGTTTTCTATGCCTCACACTACGACCAACATAGATATATGCACATAACAACCTTCAACGACATATATGTGTCCACCCTTCACTAACAGTTGCAGTATGTCCCTTGCCCTATGCATATGTGCAGATACAGAGAGATATGTACTGCTGCCACATATGGATGATTTGCAGTGTGTAGAGTACTCTCCAGGAACATCTACTACATGCCGGCACATACATATGAGTTACATACCTTACCTTTGTTTTCCCTGCTCCGTCTGTTGTTACTGTTTTTTTTTGTTGTTGTTGTTTTTTTGTTTTCACTGTCTGTTTCTGTTTCTGTCTCTTTTGTCTGTGTCTCTGTCTGGGTCTCTGTCTCTCTCTCTATCTCCCTGTTCCTGCAATTATATTATTGCATGTGTGGACAGCAGGTACAGCCTGCTTTTCTAGGTATCTGCACATGTGCATGTGACAGCCTGTGCACCAATTGCTGCCCACCATTCAGTAATTGCATGAAGTCTTCTGTGTAGTGATTGCAGTACTCACTGTGATTGCAGCCCACTGCTATAAAATGCTAGGTTAGGTAGGCATAGCCCTTTCAGCTTTCCAAGGTGGGGCCCATGCTTGTTTGCTTTGGACACTGTTGTGTCGGTCAGAAGGTTGGTATATGTCTCTTATCTGAAGCTAGGGTTGTAGCCAGTGATGCATGTTGTACTCAAACCTGAATGTTGCTGCTTCCAGTACACACTTCTCAGTGTAGACATGTACTCACCCTTCCAAATGCTAACACAGGATACATGGGACTATGTACTTTCTTTCTGAATTAGACAATTAACTGCCATACAAATGTGATTATTGCAATGTATTCCTGTGGCACATGCACTGTTTGTGAACTGCTATACTGTAATTATTAAGTTACGCACTTCTGAACAGTTTGCGGTTTGTTTGTGTTGACATTAGCACAGGCTGCTCAACACAACTGGACATATTTCAGTACTGAGTATGCCTACCTACACCCTTGTTTTTGCCTGAATACACAGGTATGTCGTACCTCTGGGTAGGGGTGCAGAACTGCAAAAATAATTTTTTATTATTATGTAAGGTTTATCTTGCTGAACATACAGGGTTGCTGTGTACCTGTTAGTCTATCAAGGCAAGTAGGCTGTCTGCGTAGCTCCCATCTGTGGACATATCCAGATGGCAGCTAGAGGTTAGCCTATTATTCTTTGTCTGTGCACCACACCAGCCTTTTCAGCACTGGCACAATGGTATTGTCACAGTTGGTTGCTAGCAGTACATGGCTACATCCTGTGATATTTCTGTGTTGTATTCCTACATAAGGGCATGCTTGTGAAACTCCTTCCATAGCTATTTTCAGAGTGTGTAACAGCAGGAATGCTGATATGCCTGTGTGTTTCTGCCTCTGCCAGGCCTCAGATACTTTCAGGTATGTATTTGAATGGCCTCAGTGAAAGGTACATATAAGTGAGATACACCTGCAATATATTACAGACATATTGCAGTTGAGACTTTCTTGGGAATCGGAACATATGTATTACTACACCTTTCCTGACGTGCAAACAGTGTCTACTCTCACCTATTGACATTATTCATTAAGTGTGATTCCTCACTTTTCTGCCTAATGTTAGTACTTTTCAGAGTAATTCAGTGAGGCACAGCTAACATTTGTTTACAAATCAGGGACATCCCTGTAAAGCAGTCACAGTTGGGGAGTCTGGCCTCTGCCCTATTCAACTTTGCCAGTGTTTATCCTGGTCTGATACTGTGTGGTGTTTGTAAGGTGCTACTGTAACATTATTCCCTGCTAGAATGGCTGGTTCTCTTTTCACAGTCATGTTATGCAATTTCACAACAACTGCTGGTAAAGGCCAACAGAACAGGATTTGTGTTATGCCATTCCTAATTTCCTTTTACATTTCCTCATTGTAATACATGATATATTTATTTCAGCACCAAATTATTTGTGTATCTGCTGTGGCTTAGTGGTAATTCATGCAGTCTATTGTGTCAATGGTCTGGGGTTCGAGACTGGCAGAGGTTTTTTCTTTTGCTGCTGAGCAGAACAAGGGCCCTGACATAGAGTGACTAAGGCACTTTTAAGCAGTTGTAAGCAGGTTTGCACAGGTTTGCGCGATGCTTAGTAATACTAAGCTAAGCGCACACATGCGCACACTCACTTAAACCCGGTTACTGCCGCTTAAAAGTGATTACTCCCGCTAACCCCCACGCTAATTTCTTTTAAAGAAAAGAAAATGGGATGATAGGAAAGTGGTGAAAAAGGGGGCACAAAGAGGGACAGACAGTAGGTAAACAAGCTTGGGATGTGCAGGACGGGTGTAGGGAAGGTCCATAGCTGCCCATTTCTTTACCAGCAACAGCTGTGCATATGCAATAAATTTGAAGTGATATCTGATACCTTCCACCCCTGGGAGAGGGGTGAGGACAACAAAGTATGTTGTACTGCCAATTATAATTATCAGTTTACATGTCCAGCGGACATGTGTGCGAAATGGGCAGCTATGTATGGGGCGCACTTTTTTTGTGGGTACAGATTGCCCCTGTTTTTTTTCAGGTGAGAGTGGAAAGTGAGGTAGAGGAAGTAGGTATGTTTGGGGAGGTAGGTTGGGGAGGTTAACAGACAAGACAAACAAGATGCATACAGGGGCAGTGTATGACACATGGGGTGGGTGAACACAATTGACGGGGACGGATGTTTGGAAATCGCAAGCCCATGAGCCCACAGATGGTAACAGTGGAACTGAGATCCCCACCCATGGGCAGTCACCACTGCACCTTCATAGCCCTGAGGGTGGCTGTGCTGGGGGCTGTGTAGGACGGGCAGGCTCACCCATGAGATGCGCCACCCTCGCCTCGAGCTGCCGTAGGGGATCAGCGACTGAACACTGGATCTCCCTACACACCACAGCCCGGACCCTTCAAAGGGTGACAGGTGGCCCTTCTCCACCCACGCTTGCATGGGGGGGATGAGCCCCATGTCCTGCAGTGCTTCCACCTGAAGGTGGCACAGGACCAATGGAGGAGGGGAGCCTGGGCTGGGCACTGGACCTGCTGGTGCCAGGTGCACTCGCCAGCTGAGGAGGGACAGGTGGGTCTGCTGAGACCGGCCTTCCCATACGTTCTGTGATTAGGTGTGTTTAATTACAACATAAACAACAACATTCCAGATTAGTTGTAACAGCATGCAGTAATATTCCCATTAATCCAACACACCAAGGTTTCAACTGTTGAACAGCAAGCATAACACATGCATATATTGAACGACAGTGGATATTCCAACAGCATGCAAGGATGATTGGTAGCAACAGGCCATCATGACTGTGGTGTTTGAACAGGACACATGCTTCAAAGTGAATGCAAATATTTATAGAACAATAGGACATATGTCCCAACAAATATTTGAGATTACACATACCCATTGAGGTGTGGAATTGCATGGTTTATGCACATACAGTAGGGTGTAGAAAGAAACCTCAATTAACATCTTATAAGTACTTTTAGAATACACTACATTCCTAATGACTGCAAATGTATATCCTCTACATGTATTATTACACTTGCCAACATGCATTAGGTTGTGTAATGGGTTTGGCTAGTTCAATATATACCTGACCTATATCTGACATACTAACTGTCCAAGATGCAGATGTTACTGCTACATATTTCTTGATTTCGTTTATATTTCTTTATCTACATATCTGGATGTTTTCACATGACATTTTCACTTCAGTTTGTACAGAACCCTGCATTTCTTGAAGCACACTCACATTTCTGGGGAACAAATTAACATGCTACTCGTGTGCCAGATTTACTTATGCATGCCAGCCAGTAACTGACTGTTGAGGACTGTATATATGCTTCACAGCTACTAGCACTTCCATCACCCACTTTAGATGGGGCTGCACAACTCTGGGTTGCCAGCACTTATTAAAACAGTACTATTTGTATAACGCAAGGGTACAACAACATTTCAAAGTAAGTGACACAGACACACTCCAACAACATTTCAAAGTAAGTGACACAGACACACTCCGGGTTTTATACCTTTATTAATTACATTACACACTTTTCCACAGGCTCGCTCCTTTATTTGATATAACAGTGCATATGGAAGACCTATTCAAGTCATATTATACCTTTATTAATAGGTTAGAACACTCTTTTTCAGGCTCGCTCACTTATTTTATATGACAGTACTTGCAGAGATATTATTCCGGACATATTGTACCTTTCTTAATGGGTTACTACACTCTTTTTCTGGCTCTCTGATTTTTTTATATGCTAGTATATGCAGAGGACTTATTTCGGGCATTTTATGGCTGTATTATTGGACTACAACCCTTTCTTTCATGCTCTCTCCCCTATTTTATATAACAATACATGCAGAATAATCACTAACTTGCCTGGTGGTGCAGCCTTAGCAGCCTATCTGCATAGGCTTGCTGATTCACAGCATGGTCACCTGCAGCTGTGAAGTAAATAAAGGGATATTGAGACATACCTATCCATTATACAGAATCAATTATCAATTCTTACATACTGCATTCCATGGCTACCTACTCAGTTGTGAGGCATCTTGCATCCCACAGGCCTCCTGTATCCATTGGTTCAGGCGGTCCTTCTTCCTTCTCTTCAGGTCTGCATGGTGGTGACGGACCTGCTCACCAGTCCGAGGAATGCCTGTGACATTGGTGAGGTCATGAGCTATCCAGTTTCAAGCCTCTGCTTTGTACTCCGTCCCTTGGAACTGGCCCTGCAGGAGTCTTGACTCATGATGGTGGACAAGGAGCCAAACCATGTATTTTGACTCCTCGATGCCCCAACGTTGCACTCGGAAGAGTGTACCCTCTCCAGCACCAGCCATTTTAACTGCAGATGTGAGCTACAATCAGTTATGGTGAGTATTCCCGCCTATGGTGCTTAAATATGCCGTATTTCCTGCACGTTTTTGTGATTGGCCATTTTTGAAAATTCTCGGCTGACTGCAGACCTGCTTAGTAATGGTTAATCAACCATTTCTAAGTATATGTATGTTAACAGTGGCTGTTTCTCCTAAGCTGTCATGTCTTAGTAGTTCAGTACTTTGATTATGGTGCACAGTGTCCTGGGTTCGAACCTTGTCATTCATTTTATTTTAATACTGTCCAGACAGGCTAGGGGGTGTGGCTGTGTTTAAGCAAATTTGCTCTACGTTGCTCTACATTGCTCCACATTGCCCTACGGTGCCATGGTTGGCACGGTGCACACGTCCATGCAAACAGATTGTGCTGGTTAAAGTGCTATTTAGCTTTGGGCACCTCTATTGCATGGGCACCTCTATTGTGCTGGGTACAGTGCTATTTAACTATGGGCAACTCTATTGTGCTGGGTAAAGCGCTATTTAACTATGGGCAACTCTATTGCGCTGGGTAAAGCGCTGTTTAACTGTGGGCAATTATATATCAGGATCTTTTAAAAATATATATTTTGTTCACTGATACATAGGCCATTTCACTGTTTTTTACTAATATTTTAATCATATATGTCAGGTATTATTTCATATACTGAATTAAAACATAAATAAGAAGGGGAGTGGTGGGACTTGAACCGTGAATGCCGCCGCTTTGTGCAAAAGCTCTACCATTATGCTACTGCTATTTGGTGTGATTTGCATAAACATTCTTTCTTATGCTCTTCCATGTCGGAATTGTTAACTGCAGCTAAGCAATGGGCACACCCGCGCACACACGCGCAAATACGGGCAGCTATTTCGGGAATTTAAAAAAAATAAAATTAATGTTTTACTTTTTATAACTGTGATGGAGGTTTACAATGTCAGGGAGTGTGGTGTTGGGTGCAAGGACATTTGAGCGGACTCACTCTTGTGTGTTTTCATTTTACTTTTCGAACCCTTGCAGGGGCGTGGACATTTAGACTGCTCGGCAGTCGGACACACCCCCTGGTTTCCTACATGGTCCGTGTTAGACTTACGGTTGAGTCAGTGTGCCCTCATGAATATTCATGGCACGCTGATGTCATACTCTTCAACTGCAGCCTCCGAGTAAGACTTATTTAGTCTTACACGGAGGATTCGCGAATCCGGGGGGAAGTTTATTTAAGCTTTGATTTGGTAATTCATTTTATCTGATGAAGTCATATATTATGAGACAAAAGAGCTTACCTTTGCATTTTATATTCCATTATATTTGTTTTCTTATGTTTTATCATTTCATCATTAAGAGGTTTTTATTCTTTTGAACCATGAGTCAGTGCCATATCTGCTTCTTCATACTTGGTTTAATGTTTGTTTTGTAGTTTTCTTGTCTTTGCTTTCAGGCATGGTGACCAGAACTCAAGGCTGTTTTTCTTCTCAGAGTTTATTTCTCAAGAATGATTCCCAGGACTTACATCAAGTAGCTGGAGATGTGACTTCATTGATTCAACAATTAAGCCAATGGGTTGACCGACCTGCTTTGGGCCAATCTGTTAACAAACTTCCACTTGGATTCCAAGGATATGAAATCAATGCTTCCTTCAACGGACTTCAAAACATTATATGTAACAGTTTACAACAGCCAGATTCCATTTCTAGACCTAATGGTTCCTTGCTGAACAATAGCTTGATGGTGTCTAACATAGACACTAATTTTGTTAATGTTGGCTTTTCTCATTTCCAACCTCTCCAATTAAATGAATGGCTAAATGATGATAGTTGGTCCAATGGCACTTGTAAAGGTAACTGAATACAGTTGTAAGAATGACTGTCTGACCTAGATTAGGGGTTAGGAGGGTGGCCTAATGCTTAAGATGTTTGAACTCTATGAACTCTATTATAAATTGTTAAAAGTGAAGAAGCTACAATTAGATAATGCAAACTTCACTGAGTGCCTCAGATGTGAGATGGTCCTGAAAGGGCTATGGATGTGGTGCTTCCCTACTGGGTTAGTTTCTGGGTCACCTCTACACAATGACGTGTTAGGACTCTTTGAGAGGCAAGGATATGAATATATGGAGCTTATTATTAAATATAATGCTAAATGGATCAACAAACTGTCAGCTGATATTGAAAATCTGAATAATTCCATTATTCAGAACTTGCATTTTCAGTCTTTCAAATATGAGCATTTAAGAATATTCAAGAGCATTGATGAACAAATATTAGCTATTAAGAATCTTGAGCTTTAAAAAATATTGAAAGGGATAGAAAAGACTATGCAGATAGCAAAGCCTATCCTGCTCCACCATCATCACAAACTTAGGGTTACGAGGTGCTCTTGTTGCTAATCAGAACACTGGTTTAACAGAGCCCCCAGTTACTGAACAGTGTGGCATTTACAATGAGAATATTTTTTTTTACCAACCAGGGGAGCCTGTATTGAGAAGATCAGAGAGAATCCAGAATCAGAATTTTCACTCAATGAAACAATTAAACTAAGGTATGAAACAGAACAACTCATCCAATTTCTTGACTCATGACAGACCCATGAGGAAGAACCAGTTATACCAGAGGGGAGGTATCAGGAGGCAGTACAGTCACCAGAACAATGGCCAATGATTATAATGAATCATGATGGGTTAGATTATTTTTGTTTACCCTGATGTATGGTTATTCAGAATACATTACAAGATTTTCAATATTCAATTTTTCTTCTTTTAATGTTGATGGCCAGTGTTGTGACTTTTTGGCCTGAGGTCTACCCTTTGTGCCCAGTAAACATATAGACACTGTAACAACACTTATGTATATGAAGTGTTTCATATGCAAATTGAATTTTAAACTTCTTTTTCAAAATGTGAATATAGTCATGGATCCATTGAAGTTATCCAGTACTTTCAATCCCCATATCCACCCAGTTTTACAGTGTTATGAAAGAATTTGTGAGGTGGATATTTGGAGTCTGGAACAATCTAACAGACATAAGAAGTTTATGGTTCAGTCCAACCTATCCCAACAGGAATCTTCCAAATTGGAAGCAATTAAGGGTAAAAGGAACATATGGATTATGCAACCAGACAAGCGTGGTGGTCAGATGTTTGTGAATGTCTCGGACTATCATAAGAAAATGGCTATACTATTCTCTACTGACGCATATAAGAGAGTAACTCAGAATGAATGCAACATCGCCTATGGTAGAATAAGGTGCTATTTGAATGATCTTTTTATTGACCAATCAATAACAATTGATGAATATAATTACTTGAATGTACCTTATCCTAGAATTCCAACTATGTTTGGTCTTCCAAAAATACATAAATGTAAAGATCAACCACCCATGCGGCCCATTGTTTATGGCAGGAGATCTATCACTCAACCCATAGCCAAGTTTTTACACATTTAACTGAATGATTTTGTGAACCAAGAAAATCATGTCTGCTGAGAATCCTGGGAATGTCTGAATAAAATTAACACTTTATCCTTCAAAGATTCCTGTACTTTTATAATGGTGGATGTCCTGGATTTGTATTCTGTCATTCCACATGATCTCGGCATGGAATGGTTTTGTGAATATTTAACTGAGAAGGGTTTAACATGAGACTTATCAGACACTTTTAGAACTGGTTCTGAAGAACAATTTAGTAAAGTTTGAGGAAGATATATATATATTTTTTTACAAAAAACGGATGTCTCTATGGGTGCCACATGTGGTGGTGTATTTGCAAACATCATCATGATTCAATGGGAGGAAAAATATTTATTTAAGTCTGAGCTTTTCCAGTTTTGTGTCTTCTACGCCCATTACCTTGATGGTATCTTTATTCTTTGGGATGGTAGAAGTGATGATATAACTTGGCTTCTGGATCATATGAATCAAACTACAGAATTCCTTAAGTTTACCTTTCTCAGTTACCAGAAGCACATTTCATATCTTGATAACTGGTTAGAGAAAGATTGTTGAAAAACATGTTTATGAGATGGGGTTATCCTACAAAATTCATTGACAACCTCATGTTTGAAGTTATCAACAAACAGGAAAGTAAACACTTTACTCCCATCTTAGGTGGTCACATGTAAATTATCAACCAACTTAATAATCATGACAATAACATATCTTGCAACACTGTTTTGATTTCTTTTAATAACACACAAGAGCAGGACCATATCAACTCCCTTATTACTACTTTCCCCTGCAATGGTATGTATATCAAAAATATTATTGAAAAAAACTGGTGTCTCTTGTCAAATGAGAATGAGTTCAGAGAAAGACTTGGTACTAAACCCTCTGTGGTGTTCAAAAGATGTAGGAATTTTACATCGATTCTTGAATACAAGATCCATGGCAAGCCTGAACATGCTGGCATGAGAAAGTGTGTTTTTTGCAATTATTGCAAGTTTATTTTAGTCTGTGATGAACTCTGTTTGAATAGATTGTGGGTGAGGATTAATGGACAATTTAACTGTCAGTCCAAGGGAGTTGTGTAATTCTGCCTGTTGTAAATTCTGTCCCAGTTTCTATATTAGTAAAACTGAGTGAAAATTAAGGGACAGAATTTATGGACATTTATGTGACATTAAATATAAAAAGGAGACAATGCCTTATTTAAACATGTCCATTCAAATCCATGACATGAGTTCAGATTTTGTATTCTTGGACAAATAGTGTTTGACAAGAGGGGGGGACCCGGAGAGTTTATTGCTGGAGAAATGCGAGCTTTCCTGGCAATTGCAAACTAACAGAATAATTTTCCTGGGTTGAATGACCTTATTTCTCTCTCTTTTTTATTAAAACTAAAATCATTGCAGAGATAGCATTTTACACATTTTATTTATTTAGTTGTTATATTTGTTTTCTATATTTTATAATGTGGTTGCTTGTTTGATCATGGGGTACTTTGCTCTGCAATGCTTTCTTAGTGGGGTGTTTTGGATGTTTGTGATTGGTCCGTGCATGCCTAATGCCATGTTTTCTTTATTTGATTGGCTATTCTCCCTGCTCTTTAGGATTGGACATAATGTTGGGAGGCCTGGTGATCTTGCCTCTCAACCTCTTAGACCAAGAAATCTGGAGAAAACTATAAATAAAAGTGGGACAAAGGCCCCAAAATAGGGACAATTTATGAATATTGCTCTTACAAACTTACAAAGCTGAATAACAGGTTTTACATTAGCATACATTTTTTGAAGGGCATGAAGTCAGAAACTCAACTGTCTGCCATTATTTCTAATTTTAATCTTGAATGATTTGCCACTAATTTACCAGAAAAACAAAATTTTATGAAAAATAGACCAAAATATGAGGCAAATATCTGGGTATTCTGCGAAATTATGTACAGTTGAGATGTATGCTGGTGATTTGGGGGATTGTGATTGGTCACAATGTTTAACAAAGTTTATTTAAGATTTGATTTGGTAATTAGTTTTATCTGATGAAGTCACATATTATGAGATGAAAGCGCTTACCTTTGAGTTTTATATTCCATTATATTTGTTTTTTTACATTTTATTGTTTCATCATAAAAAGGCTTTTATTTTTTTGAACTGTGAGTCTGTGCCATGTCTGATTTTTCATACATTTTCTTTGTTCTTGAAGCTCCATTCAGTTCCCATTAAAAAACCTCAGTTATGTTAGATAACATTTCTGAAAAAGAAATGTCTTCATTTATAATGTCTGCAAAAATTCTTTCTTCAAAATTGAAAAGTTCAGTCCAAGTAGACTTCTAAGTGGCACACTCTTCCCCTGTGAAAGTTTTCTCTCTTTGACTGAAAAATCCTGTGAGATCTAGAAGGATTTTTTTTCTCTCTTCCTGCCTGAGGATTGACTATGTATTGAAAATGCAGATATCACTTCTTTAGCAAATCCCAGTATATCAGCTGTATCCATTGTGAAAGAGACAGGTTGGTAGTTTTCTCATTGAGTGCAATGACCCCCCCACACACACACAATCTGACAGGTCCCTTTGACAGACTGGTCCCAGCTTCTACATTCCCCTCCCAGCCAAGTGAAAGTCCTTAAGCTGCCCTTTCCTCAGTCAGAGATAAAAGTGGTTCTCCCTGCCCTGCTGTGGGCATCCCTAAAGCTGCAAAGAACATGGCTATCTTCTGATCTTTGCTGGCTGCTAATCCTACACCAAGAGAACCAGGAGAAGAAGATGGATGGTCTGAGGAACAGCAACTGACCACTTCAGAGTCACCCAAGAGCTTCTTAGGCAACAAAGGAGCCAATAACATCTTACAAAACACCCTGTCTTCTTTTTGTGTGTTGGGGAAGGTAATAAAAACGACCATTTGCTGCTCGATAGGTAAGCCAAGGAGGATGAACCAAGAGCAGGTGGTGTAACCAGGAAGTGTTGGTGAGGTTCTAAGAGAAGGAACAGGTGGTTCTGGGTAAGCATTACACTGACAGTACCACCAGACAAGCTCAGTGTCCTTTCCCTAATACTCTGAACTACCAAATAAGTATAGATTTTAGTCAAAAGTAAAATGTTTTCCTCACGAAAGCACAATGATCACATAACACATAAAATATTCATAACCACAAGAACAAGCCGTGAACTACTCCAGGCAGTCAAAAAAGATTTATTTAGTTTAATAAGCTGACTTCTTCAGAACATAAAACAAAGACCACTGACAGCTTGATCCTTATAAAGGCATACCACTCATTAAGGTATTCAAGCAGTAATTCAATTAGTCTAATTAACATGAAGTAGATTGAATTTTAAAAGAGAATGGATGAATTTAAAAAGGAACTGTTTAAAAAGACAGTAACCGATTAATGGTAGCAAACTAAACAACCCTGTAGGTATACCTACAACACAAATACATAAAACATAAAACAATCTGTTGGTGTGAAAGTGAATCCTGTGAAATGTGTTGCATGTTGCAACCTTTAATAAACTACAATACCACAGTACTGTTGACTTTTATACAGCTTTAGAACCTTAGTTTTATTTTACTGTTGAATCAAGGTTCTAAACCTACCCATAAAACCTCAAATATCCCAAAAGTTGTTGTAAGTTTATAAAACACTTAGAAAACATGGTAAAAATCAGTTTATAAACTAATTTAGAAAGAAGAATTGATGTCTTATTATTTTTATGTTTTTATATGTAATTGTAGAACAATAAGTAAGTATACTACAATATTTGATGATAGTGAAAACTGCTACTAAAAGTTAATATTACTTAAATTAATGCTTAATGTTAATTAAAATAGTATTTGCACAGCAAGTTTTAAAGACATAGCAAAAAGTTAAAAACACACGGTTGTTTGTATGTGATGGTACTACAAAAGTGTGTAAAAAGTGTGTTAAATACCTGAAGGTGTGTAAAGGTCACACATACCACATATACTTGATGAATTTCAGGTGATATTTTTTGAATAATGTTATATTATAATAATTTTTAATAGTGTTTATAGTTTTTAATAATAATTATTTATTTTTGTATTATATTAATGATTTGAATTATTTATGATAAGTTAGACATACCTAAAGTCGTGAAAATCGTGGTCAATAGTTTTAATGAATTCATAATCACGTTTGATGAAACTAGCTAGTTCACGAAAATAATCATAACAGGAAAACATAACAGACATAAAACCCATGAAAGACCTGAAAAACACCTAATACATGTATGCATAATAAACAGAAAATGTATATATACACATAAATGTAGATTCCATAAAGGGGGTGTGTCAAGTGACAATACCTTCATCTTTTCAAACTAGTTAATTTTAATAGACTTCCAATTGAACAAGTCTCATTCAGTCCTGGGAAGCTGTATGCATTTAGTTTTACCTGCCATTTCAGTTCCAATTCTTCCAGTTTCAGATTTCTGGGACCCCCTCTCGGGTCGATTTTTACATGGTCAATCGCCATGAACCTGAAACTGTGATTTGGATGACCTGCCGTGTGTTTAGCAAGTGCATTCTTTGATGGCATATGTTCTGAAGAAGTCAGCAAATAAATCTTTTTTTTGACTGCCTGGAGTAGTTCACGGCTTGTTCTTGTGGTTCTGAGTTTGGCTTCGTATTTTTTGGATTCTTAGTTACATAAAATATTCATGTCTGTCCCTTTCATTTTGTTCTCTAAGCACATAAATTCCTATCAAACACACAATATTCCACATGTATTACAGTTTAGAAAGGAAGACTTTCCACAGTGGAGACTTATCTGCCCAGCTTGCAGATTGCAGCTGACTGATGGGTAGACCACTGAGAAGAGCTCGCTTTGGTGCCAAAAGTGCTCTGAAGCTATTTGGTACTCTTCCTGTCTTTTATAGGAGTGCTTCATGCATTGTTGGCATGGGTGCACCTAGAAAACACCCAATGCTTTCAGAAGGTACACTGTGTAGTTGGGATAAATCTCACATAGCTTAGGCTACTGCAAACATGTCCAGTAAACAAAAATGGCAATTGAGGAATAGCAGATCAAAATAAAACAGACAGCTGTGAAAAGTGATTCTATTGACTTAACAGGCAGTTATGCAAAAACAAAAGAAGGATTTGAAAATTGAGCAATCTCAAAACATGAAAACAGATTCAAACTAATGTGATCTAAGGTGGTCACCTGCTGCCATACTGGATCATTGCTTTGTTGAAAAGTTGTTTGGTTGAACTGGATTACTGCTTGACAGACTAGAACACCTGCAACTTGATTCCAAAAGATTTACTCTCAGTGTAAGTGACTGCCTACACTAAGAGCAGGGCTTTTGGAATCCGGTCCTCTGGTGTAACACAGTTTACAGATAGGCTTTACATTGAAGTACATCAATTTCACTGAGAGCAAGTCTTTCGGAATCAAGGCCCTGACATCCTTTGGTGAGATGTCTTGGAGGAACAACTGAAACAGGAGATGTGCTTAGTGAAAAATGATGGAATGGTCTAGGAACATTTGAAAGAGGGACTCGTGCAGAAGTGACTGATGAAGCAGGAGATATTAGGGGACACATCATAGAATCAAGAGAAAAGGCTGAAGTTAGGATGAATGAGTACATTTTCACAAGATGTGTACAGTAGTAAGAAAAGCATGTATATGACTCGGAGTATGAATGTGCTGAAATTAAGGTATGTTGCATTTTTATATGGTCAAGGTTACTGGCACCTTGGGAAATGAAAGTTAAAGACTTGAGTACATACTATTCATGGTGACAGAAAAATATATAATGTGATCTTGGAAACAGAAGCAGACTTGAATTTTTTGTGAAAGAATATGAAAAAGTACTAGAGATTAAACTTGTGATTTGGTTTAATTTATAATAATTTACTCAGGAAGTTGAAAGGTTAAATATTTCTCAAGAGTGAAACAAGTTCAAATACCACAGGCTGATCTGAAAGAAAAAATGGATTGTGAGGCTGTTGGTGAATAAAGACATTATAAATGTGTTAACTGACATAGGTGATGGGAAAGGGTGTTATACTAAAAATGGAAAATGAAAATTTAAACTATTTACTAATTTTTATTCATATGGAAGCAGATGGGAAAACTGTGTGCTATCTAGAGCAAGAAAGAAAGTGTGAAATGCATGAAAAGATAATTTTAGTATCAGATGCTGAAAGAAAATGTACAGTATGTGAAGTGAATGAGTGCATATAAATACCACCTTGGTTGTCCCCTGAAAAGATGCTATGAGCCTAGATGGACCAAATCACTCAACAAAGGATAAATTAAGTAAATAAATAATAAATGAACATATTATTGTCAAGTGCCCTGCTGCCTGCCAGCCATCAGCTCTCCATGATCAGTTGTCCCATTCATTCCATGTGGGCCCATTTATTTACAGTGAAGCAATAGACAATTGCAGAGATGTTATCCTGCTAGGCATTTGGGCATTTTTATCTTGATTAGCTCCACTCCCTGGTGCTGACATGGTCACTACAGCGGAACCATGCACACTCCTAACTGAGAAGTGTGCTCGCACTCTGATGTACTACCATAAGAGCTGCCACACCAGCTTGGGTGGATCCAGCCACGTCCCTCTACCCCTCACAAGTAGACCATTTTCTCAGAGGACAGGCCTAAGGAAATTCCCTGAAGCACCAGGTCATTACAAAGGGAGGAGCCATCACAAACCTCCCTGCCTCCTGGTGAATGTGCCAATAGAAGATGCATGTGTCTTTCTAATTTCTTCCAAAGCTGCTAATCAGTCTTGGGTCATTCAGGTCACATACAGGGCTTTACCCCTCTGTGCTACAGAGCCAGGCAGGGTAAGCAGACATATGTTAAAACAAACTTCAAACTAAAATGTACTTCTTGCTTACAGGAAGAACATTTTTGGCCATATTGTACAATTATTGGAAGTTTTGAAGTTGATGTAGGAGAAGCATAGGTGGTGCATACTGGGACATGTGCAGAGGCAGCTGTGAAATACCATGTCCCAGTAAATGCCCTAATAACAAAATACAAGGACTTTTTTTCTGCATCCACTCTTCTTCCTTGATCATACAGTAAACACTCAGTTGTCCAGTACCCATGGGGATTGGTAGATGCCGAATAACTGTAGTTTCTGGTTGCTTGAGAGTTACTGTTAAAAATAGGCCTGACTAATATTGTACCCCATACTATTTGTTTGGTTTAACTTGTTTTCAGGTTGGGGAAAAAGGGAATTTATTCCTGTCTTCCTTTTTAAAACTCTAAAACTCTAAAAACGTAAGGTATGTTTCTGGGGGGGGGGGGGACAGAAAGTGCAACACATGAAAATTGTACTGTATTTCTTACATTATTTTTGCTGGTTGCTTGAGAGTGCCAGTTGCTTGAGTTCTGGTTAACTGAGAATTTACTGTAGTAACAAGACTGGGATAACCCATGTCCTATTACTATACAGTCTAATTACAGTCTAATTGCCTGTCATTGATTGCTCCTTTCAACATATTGCAGTGCTTTCATGGCAATCTGTACTGACGTAGTCACATCATAAAAGACTACCAGGAACTACAGACATGCAGATTTCAGGGACAGTTCTCTTTTTGCATGTATGTGTTTTATTTTAAATTTTGGCTGGACACCAAATATAACTGTAGGAAATTATAACATCAGACACTACCTACAGAAGAATGTATATTTTATTCTTTTAATTTCTTTTTACTGCAACTGACATAGAGATGGGAGGCTCACTGCAGTAGCACTTTCAGACCTGTGCAAGTAAGATACATTTCTCTGGCTATTATTTGCCACTTTGGGCAATCACTTAGGGAGGAGAGGGAGAATAGTTCTGAATTCTGTCTCATTATTATTATAATGAACGTTCCACATTTTGAGTTCTTAAAATTCCAGATTCGTCCCTGTCCCATACTAAAGGGGTCTAACAAATAGCCATGGTAATACTAAAATCATATTAGTTCATTAAAATAACTTTTGAATAAGTGAGAAAAAAACTGTTATTAACCAGGCTGTGAACTTCGCAGCTGAAGTTGTTAGTACATGTTCCTGTAGTCAACATTCCGTTCATTTGTTCCATGCTGTCAGAGGTAGTGTCTCCTACGTTCTGGAAATGGAACTTAGGTGAGAGTAATGTGAGGCAATGAGTTAAAAAAAAAAAAAAAAGCAAATGGCAGGCTGAAACCAATCACATTGAAGGGATGACTGCTGTGTCTTGGTGGAGAGGGTATGGGCAGAGCTTAATGTCTGAAAGCTCCAAGATGAAGTACATTGCAGCCACTGGATGTTCTTTCAGTTTTTTTTTCTTGCAGTAAACCAGATAGCACTATTGTCAGCAGTAACATTACATACCACTCACAGCACAATACACTTGCATTTATTTATATTTTTATGGAAATCTATATGCAGAGTTTTTAATTCATTTTAACAGATTTACACACATAGGGAATTGTAAATATATGAATTGAAAGCTCTGATTAGTTGTGCTTTGGGGATGTGTGTTTCAGCTGTTCATTGATTCAGGAAGTGCAATATTTAAATTCAGAATGTGGTTTCATAATTGTGTCTAATGAAGTTTCTTATTGAAGTGACAAAACCGCTTATTTTATTGTTTTATGTCCTGAGTAAAAATGTTTTTATATTGTTTCAATTTGCATGCATTAGTTGCTTTAACTGCAGGTTCAACAGTTTACCAGAACTACCACATTCCTAGCTTTTTTTGTAGTTTATGGAACTTTGCCTTGTATTGCAGATCTATTAAAGAATTAAATCAAATTGTGTTATCCTGAACCTTTCTATGTAGTATAAAACTTGTCTGATCATCATTTATTATTACTGGCATAATAAGGTTCAATCTTTTTACAAGAATAGACGGGTCAATATTATATAAGCGAATCCACTAAATTGTGGACACTATATAATTCACCCACTAACACCGAAAAAACAAAATGTCAAACAAACAGAACAGCATTTTTTTTCCCAGGGAAAAAAAATTGCTGATCCATTAAAAAAAAAAACACAAAATAAAGTGGGGGGCCGTGCTCCCCACAGCCCCCCTAATTATATATACCAACTCCAAAATTGGACCAGAGTGGAGGAAATGGCAAAGTCCAGAAAACAGCCCATTGATTTTTTCACTAGATAAAAAATTGCTGTTCCGTGCTTTCGAGATTTTGTCATTTCCGGTAAGTTGGTTCGATTAAGCAGCATTCACAATTTAATGTGTTCGTTAACTTAATAAGGACCCGAATAGACATACATATTTTATAGTCAACATTTAATAATGAAATAGGACAGTAAGAAGAACATAAGTTAGAATCTTTATTTGGTTTCAAGTTAGGAGATGTCAGGGAATATTTCCATGAGGGGGGATGGTTTACATATGTTTAACTTGTTCAAAAACTTTTAATAGGATATTTAAAATATTCTCTAGGAACACTTTGTATAATTCTGGGATTATGCCATCAAGACTAAGAGGTTTATTTATCTTATTTAACATTTTCTTATTGGGAAAGTCTGACTTGGAACAAAGCCAATTTTCAGCAGAAGCCCATGGAGAAACACTCCAGGCACATGTCTTTACAATGTGGGAGGAAACCCACACAAATGCAGACTCTGCACAGAAAATACCCCAGCTGGGAATCGAACTGGAGAAGCTCTTACTATGAGGCAACAACACCACCTCTGCACCACTGCATCATCCAGTTTATTTGGTTTAAGAAAATTAATTTGATCTTTTAACTCCTTAAAAGAGAATGATGTGACAACTTTGAATCTTTGTTCTTTGGTTAATTTAAACCTTATATTATTTTTCAAAAAGTCATCAGTTATGTTGCTAATTTCTAAATATGTGTCTCTTTATTATTAACTTCTTCATAATATTCCTAGAGCATTCCAGTATAGATTATAAATCAGTCACTTTTTTATTTTTCTCACCTTGTCTGGAAATTATTTCTTTAATATTATTAGAATTTCTTTTTTCTTAGATCTAACAGCCAACCTGTGTAAGCTTTTTGGGTTTATTAAATAAGTTTGTAATTTTCATTTTTCCAGGTTTATTGATATTACATGATGAAGTACATCAAGATGTTTCTGATTTAATATTTTCTACTCCATGTTTGCCAGTTTGTCTTAAGGTTTTAAATTGGATTTCAATGCATCTATATTAGACTGCAGTGATATCAGCTCCTTACCCCAATCTTTTTTACATATATACCAATTTTTAATTCTTCCATATAGATAAGCTTTTTAAAGAATCCCAGAGAATTACTTCTGAACATTCTCCATTATTATTAATTTCAATGTATTCGTCTATTTCTTTTATACACCATTCCTTAATGTCTTTTAATTTTACTATATAAACAGGGATTCTCTGATAGTAAATCAAATTACTTTGCTTTAACATTAACATAAATGTAATTGCATTATGTCAGATAAATGGCATGAAGTTATCAATACTATTCAATTTTTTGTAAATAAACTATTTAAAGTAAAAACTTTATCAGTGTTTGTCTGGGTGCCAAACCTATAGGAATAATGTGTAAAGTTAAGAGAGCTAGTTGATTTAATATTGTAGATCTCTCTCAAATGTTGAGAATTAATAAAATGATCTAAGTGTTTAACTACTGAGGATAGCTTAGGAACCTTAGCAGTAGGTGTATCTTTACTAGAAAAAATACAGTTAAAATCTCCTGCAATGATCAATTAATCTTTTGTGTATAAGATTATAATATTCAAATATTTCTTAGCAACTTTGGCTCCAATTCCAGATATCCAGTAAGAATTCCCAAAAGTATAAGCTTTTTTGTCAATTTTTACTACTGCTAAACTCAACATGCCATTTTTATTTCAATAGGTATTTAATGTTTCAGGCATAGGTAATGAATTTCTCCAAATAATGAGTGCCTCTCCTTTTTAAGTTAAAATGAAAGCTCACAAGAGTTAAATTGTTTTTTTAACATCAATCTATCTATATCTTCGGATAACGAATGCATTTCTTGGAAGAAATTATGTGAGCTTTATGCAGTTTTAAATATTCAAACCTCCCTTTGGGGAATTAAAATTCTCTGATTTGATGACATAATCATACAAATCACACACCAACCAACCCAGCACAATGTCACCAAGCTAAACTGTTGCCACTGTTTTTTAATTTAAAACAATATTATTAAGTATAACTATTTAGAACACACTCAAGTCACGCTAAAAGAAACACAAGATAACATATTCATTTAAGAAATATTAATATTTAAAATCATTGAAATATAAAGTTGGAAATGTTAATAATAAAGAATGACTATGTATTTCTGAATATATCAAAATATCTCAGAAATTATGCATTTCAAATTTCTCTATTTGATCAACTCATTTTATATAGTCATTTATTTTAATTAATCCTACAATAGAAAATACTATAAACAGAGCAGTATTTAAGCATTAATATGGAGGAAATAAAACTAACAACACCTATAACACATTAACCTATAGACATCATAACACCAATACATATCAAGATTATGTATCATAAAACTTTATAAAACTCATTTAATAACATGGGTGAAAAGGTAAAAGTAATAGAACATGGAAGTATAATTAAAAGATGCTACTATTTAAAATTACATATTTCTGCGTAGTGTATGCACTTATATATGCATGATATATTTATATGGATGTGCATACATATAACTGTGTACATGTGTTGGTGAATTATGAGTAGATGCTTGATATGTATATTAACAGTTAAGAGAGTGAATATGTTCTATTATCTATGCATGAGAGTAAGTATACAAATGAGTGAGTATTTTTAAATAAATGTTTACATTATGAATGCACATATGATACTTTCAATTCCTCTAGGACTTGGAATGCACATTTCATATCTAACTTCTGTACAAGAAGCATTCTTGTATATTATATTTTAAGAATTGTGTACTTATAATTTGGTTATAGTACTTTTTATTGCCATATTCTGAAATGTGCAGATCAAGTTTTTGTATTTGTCATACCAATGGGAGATGGAAAATGCTTGAAATGCTTTAAAAGTCAGTTTATAAAATAAAATTACATATTTCAATAACAAATGCAAAACATTTTGAAGAGTTTAATTTGCTCATTATTATTATTTTCCATTAATTAATGAAGTAACTCTGAATAATTAAGGCAACAGATGTTGAGCAGACTGAGGTGTTTTAAGCATATTCTCCTCTAAACTGTTTCGTATAGCACAGAAAACAATAGCTTATATTAAAGTGTAACTACAGCAATGTATATAAATGCTGTTATATGCAAAGTTGTTGTTGTCTTTCGGCTTTTCCCGGTTAGGGGTCGCCACAGCGGAACTCCGGTCTGCTAATGATTGGCAGTAGATTTTTGATGAACGCCAAACTGACTTTGAAATGCATCCAACTCGACGTTCAACCTTCAACTAAGGCATGCCCATTTACGCATGTCATTTGAATGCCCACCCAACCATGGGGAGGACATGCAGACTCCACACAGAAGGCACTCCCCACACTACAGCCGAGAATCAAATGGAAGAACCTCTTGCTGTGAGGCAACAACGCTACCGCTGCACCACCACGGATGTTGTTATATGCAAAGTAATATCTATATAGAAGTGAAATAAATACATTTCTCTAAGACCAAGTTTATAATCACTGCTAATAGTTTCCAGTGAAATGTCTGTAAATATTATTTTGTATAAAAAATTATTGCAACCAGTGTCCAGAAGTGTGAACCATATGTTATTCCATATAAGATATGCTAGCTTCCCTACACGCTTGTTTGCATTTGCATTATACTAATGAAGTGTTCCTTGTGTTTAACCTTGCAGTTTTGCTGCATTGCACAGTTCTTTTGGACATCACATCAGGTGTTAGATTTCACAACTGCATTTCAAGGAAAGCATTGTGACAACTGTATACTGAAGTGATGCCAAAAGGTTATGGGGGTATTTAATTTTTGTAGGCAGTTGGTTATACCTTTTGTAAGTACAAATGTAGACTCCTTACATATGAATAGACAAGTGTGGTTTGTGTAAATATGTATTTCAATTTTAGGGTTTTTTTTGTATGTGGATGTCCCTACCACCATCCATCCGTACCATCTCTAGTCACTCTTCCTTCAAAAGCTCACTGCACTCACACCTAACATCTCTCTGGGAATGCTCCTGCTCCCATCCCACATAACATCTTCTCCTCTTTATACCTCAGACATCTCAGGTACTCCAGAGTCCCATTGTTTTCCTCATAAAGTACTAGCAAGAATTTACAACAATTCTTATTTTTCTTAACCTTGATTGTTTGCTTCATATTGTATCTTTAAATACTATGATTTTAGTTGTACTTCTGTATTTACTGTTATATAATTACTTGTTTATAACTTTTGTTATTGTGGAGCTTTTTATAATTGTTGTTTATAACTTTTGTTATTGTGGATCTTTTCTCCCCAGGACTCCATTGAAAATGGGTTCTTCTTGGCCCAATGGACCATCCTGGCAAACAAACTGCAAATAAATAAATTAATAAATGTCCTTATGTATATAGAATTGCAATGTAGCACCATTTACTTTAGTACAAATGCTTAATCTGTACCTTACCAACTTTTAGATGATTAATAGCTCTCTATAACAATATTTTAATACACTGCCAAATGTTATATATGGCACATGTCATTCTCTGTTTACTATGCTATCCACGTCATTCTTGCTTTGCATTTGTAAGTATTTTGTATTCCACCAATAGATTTGATGCTTAACTACTTCTTTGTATTATATCTCAGGTTTTCCATTATCTGTGGATCACCCATGGTCTATGTGTTTGTTATATTTTTTATGAGATAAACCTTTAGCTGTGCCACTGTTTGTTGCAAAAAGCAAATCAGTTATTTTGCTTATTAGATCTTGTTTAATGAAATTATATATTCTTGTGAAGAATCTGTATTCCGAGGGAGCCCAGGTAGAAAATGACAGACAGCCCTTGCACAATGAAAAAGTTAGAAAATGTCAGAAATACAGCTAGCAAAGAAGTCAGTGGTCTGTACTTGCATAAATGAAATGTGGATATGAAACAATATATTAGGTCAGTGACAAAAATTGTTCAGTTAAGGAAAGTAACCTTTTCAAATATCAGGGCTCACAATGCCAAATCCTGAAATGTTTAGACTGAATAATCAAAAATCCAGTCTGACATCATATAAATATTTGTGTGTACAATATAACATGTAACATGTCACAGAACCAGAGAAACTGTAGAGAAAATTCTATTACTGTAATAGGTACTTCTTAGTTAATCAGAAATATTCTGCATTGCTTCTTTCATGGTACATTAAAACCAGTAATATTGTTTTAAACAAGCATTTTCTTCACTTTAAGTGACATATTCCTCTGTACTGTGGTGATTTGCTGCATGCGTATATTGTATTTACATTGTACTTATATAAAGTATACAACTTTCACTGAACTATAATTAGGATGGCCACAAGATATCACTAAACAAAGATTAGTACCAGGTGTGTTTTGGTCTGCAGAGGTCTTCTTTTTCTGCTTCCTCCTGCATTTATTCTTTTCTTTTCTTCTTTTCATTATTCCACTTTTTAAAAGATAATGAGCATAAAAACTACCTGGATATGTTTTAAAATTAACTAGATTATTTTAAAAATTCTGTTTTTGTGTTTCTGCCGCTTGTTTTAACATTCTAAAAACTCACTTCCTGTAAATTAGGGTTAAAGTTCAAAATGCATTTCCTGCAGCACAGGCAGCTTGAACAAGGAATCTAGACTGTTATAAGTTGAAAAACAGATCCAAGTATGTGAAAATTTCTAAAGCAATTTAACAAAAAAAAAAAGACAGGAAAAGGAACTGAAAAGAAGCAGTTACTGTAAAAACAGTTAGTAGCATCTCAAATTCTTTGCATAAGAGAACAAGTAATGAACAGACACCACACAAGTTAAATTTATTAAAAGAAAGTGAAGTAATGTATATAAATGATTTTCATGCTGCCAAAACTACTCAACACAACACCTACTGCATATAGATAAAGCTTAAAACATACATCCACATTCACCAGATAGAATAAAAAAAAAAGATTCAGCGAATAAAATCACAATTGCAGTCAATAAATATGGCAATACTTGAATAATCACGGTCATAAAGTATAAAAAACATTTTATTGCAGACGGTAAGCACTTTCACTAGATAGCTTCATCAGACCATGTAACAAACTTTTACAAAACATTTAAAAACTTAGAAGAACCAATCAAAAAGTTTCATAAAATGACATCACATTCTGATAAAAAAACTGTACATTGTAGCAAAGCCCCTAGTGGGTATATTAAGTAAGGACTTGGAAAATTACCTGGTCCTATAAATAACAAGCTAACACATTGTAGCAAGAACCCTTAATGGATACACTTAATAAGGACTGGAAGAAATAACAGTTCCTAAAAATAACAACTATTACAATACAGATCTGAGAAATTAATGTTCAACTGAAATAACTAATTATTATTCAGTGAGAAATGCATTCATCACTACAAAGCCATTATGCTTAAGAATGTCAAATTCTTAGGAACTACTCCTATAGTGTTCATTGTATAGACTGCAAAAAAAATTTAACTAACATTTAAAATTTATAAATTGTTGAATGCTTTCCTTAATTGTACTGGAAAGGATGATCTCAATGAATATTACAAAATCAGATCGCTCTGCAAAAAAAAAATATACTAATTATAAATAACTAATAGTATATGAAATTGCATATACAGATAATTACATATCAAACATGGTGAACAAATCAACTTCCAAAACCAGTCATGCTATGATTTATTTTTAAAAACACATCTATGCTGACCGTGTTAATTTAAAAGACCAACTCTCTGAAAAGCGATCCATAATGTAACTGTATATAAGGCTATAAATATAAGCCTTTATTAACAATCACTAAAACTTCACCCAAAAACGATGAAATATATATCATCTCCTAATAACATGTACAGTATTATTATTGTATACAGTCAATATGCACATCCGATAAAAGGTCTAGTGATGAAAGTTGTACTGATACACTGTTAATGCCAGTATTTCTAACCATCTAAGATATATATTAGTTGACAAATGGGCATCGAAACCATGCCATCACAAGCTATAAATAGTGAGTACCAAGACTTTTGCAAAAATATACAACTTTATTTTAGAGAGTGTTCAGCCTCATTCAACTTATTTATATGACATATGTGATATCAAAGACACTAATGCCTTAATAACTATTAGTACATCAATTACATCAACTACATCAACTAAACAGCTACAGTAATGAGTCTCTATAAACATTACCTACAATGCTATCAGAAGATGTAATGTGAAGTTATCTTAAAATGATGTTTAAAACCAAAATCATCTATGAGTATGCAACAATCAAACTGTATAATGACTAGAGTTGTAGAATTATAAGTTCAACCTAACAGGATGTTTGCTAATCTATAAAAATAGTAGGCAAATAAATAAGCAACAAGATCGTGACATTACTATCTGCCTTGCAATAAGTGTGAGAGCTTTGTACCATACTTCATCTTTAGAGGGTAATACACCATCTTTCAACAAATGTATATGCAGAAATACATCCATTTATGCAAACCCTAAAGTAAATAAACATCTATGAACCATAAAATAAATCAGCAAGAGGTTCTCCGGTTCGATCCTTGGCTGGGGATCCTTCTGTGCAGAGTCTGCATGTCCTTCCTGTGGTCACGTGGGTTTCCTCCGGGATCTCTGGTTTCCTCCTACATCCCAAAGACATGCTGGAGGTGGATTGGACACTCTAAATTGGCCCTAGGAGTGAGTGCATGTGTGTGTGTGTGTGTGTGTGTGTGTGTGTGTGTGTGTGTGTGCCTTCTGTGGAAGGTTGGGCACCAGGCTGGCAACTCAACACCGTAAAACTCCTCTGCCAATCATGAGCAGACAGGTGATCCACTGTGGCGACCCCTAACCGGGAAAAGCCAGAAGAAGAACCATAAAATAAATATAATTGGAACAAGATGAAAGAGACAGCAATGTGATGGCATACTACCCAGCATGCTCACCCAAGATTATTCATATTTAAGGAGCAATCACATATAGTACTACCAGAATGTAAAATTATGCCCCTAAATATGATGGAAGATCCATTATGGTTCATAACCTGATGTGTGACAATAAAAAAATCTGATACATAACACGCAGCTATATGAAGTTTGTATGGAAGTCCTTCACACACCATACAAAACCAACAAACCACATAGACTTAACACACAATAAAAAAACACATTACTAAAAATAATATATGAAAATACATCAGAATGATTACAAGCTAACTAAACTCACTCACAGATACTAGAAAAACATTCAATTGCATAAAAATGACAGAACTAAAAAGTGGCAACTGATAATTTCCTCTGTTTTAAGATGGGTTTTATGGACGCTCTCTCATTAAGGCCCTTGCCACTTCTGCTCTTAACCTCAGAATCCACTTAGCTTTCTTGCATTCTGTGATATTTCTAATGTCTTCATCTAGTATTGTAGGGTTAAATTTATCTATAACAATAAACCTAAAAGAATGTTCATTTCCTGCCATGTTAACATGCTTAGATAGAGCATTTTTATCATACTTAATCCTAATACGATACAAATGTTCTCTCATTCTCTCTTTGAGGGTCTGATTAGTTTCACCTACATAAAATGATTGGCAAGACATGCATGAAGCTAAGTAGACAACACTAGAGGTCTGACAGTTGGCATGGACTCTAAACTCAAATTTCCTGCCAGTATCAGGATGTACAAACGTATCAGATGTGTTTATATAATTACAGAAATTTTAGTTGCCACAAGGGTGGGGACCCAAGTCACCTACTGGAGTAACCTTTATGTCTTTGGTATGACATAACATTCTTTTAAGATTGTATTTGTTCTTGAATCTAAAAGTCGGTTCATCTCCGACAATACTTCTGATCAGTGGATCAGTCGTGAGGATTCTCCAATTATTCCTGATAATGTTAGATATGGAACCAATATCAGTAGTAAAGAACATAGGAATCTTCAAATTATTATGGGGTTTTATTCCTGTATATACATTGTCTGAGTCCATATGAGGTGAGAAATAGGGTCTAGCCCTACCTAACCTAAGTTCATGTAGATCATCCAAATTATGGTCTAACTCAGTATGTGTATACCTTCTATTAACAAGCATATTCCTGAGATTAGATATTTCATTATAAGTCTCATACCTTGCCCCCTGATGATGTTCTTAAAAATGTATCTTGGGTGCATACTACTCCTATGTAGTACATATTTCTGTAACATTTCTTCTTATAGACACCCATGTTACTCATGCCATTATCAAACCTTTCAACAAATACATCAAGATATTCTATTTTAATTCTGGAGTAATTCATAGTAAATTTCAAATAACTGTGCCTTTCATTCAAGGCTGTAAGGAAGTGGTTCAGACATTCACTGGGACCTATCCACACAAGAAAAAGATTGGCTACAAAATGTCTATAGAATCTTACATAATGGGTGAAAAGGTCCATTTGAAATAAAGTTTCCTCTTCCCATTGTGCCATAAACATGTTGGTCATGCTGCAGAAAAATATCTTCATTAAAGGTAAATGCATTATTCTCTGAGATGGTTTCAAGTAATAGGCTGATCAGGTCAATTTCTTCAGATCTTAAATCACTGTGGATGTGTAAATATCTCTGTATTGAGATAACACCTACGTCATTTGGTATGATGGTAAATAAAGACTGTACATCAAAAGGGTAACAAGGAGAGAGTCCATATCAAACACCTCAGAGTAGCTATACTGATATAATCCAAAAGAAAATGCTTGGGATCCCTTAGGATAAACTTGTTTTTGTCTAGTATTGGTCTCAAAGGTTTCTCAGCATAAAGGGAGAAGGGCTCAGTTACCCACCCTCTCCCAGCCACGACAGGCCTCATTGGTGGATCTTGCTCATTTTTATGGATTTTTGGTAAACCCTGTATTGATGGAAGCAGAGTATAATCTACTTTAAGAAATTTATAAAGACTAATATCTATAACTTTACTCTTTATAAAATCTTCTAACATGAAGAAAATTCTTTCATGTATTCTATGTATTATGGATATATCAATTTGATGATAAAACTGTGATTCTCCTAGCATCTTATACATGCTTTCTATATAGGTGTGTCTATCTATTATAACAATGGGACCTCCTTTATCAGCAGGTCTGATGACTATTGTGTCATCTGTTTGTAGATAACTCAAATTATATGATTTATTATCATAAAAAGCATACAGGTTGTCTTCTACCATTTTACTAAAGGCCTCCTAAATGTATTGAAGACATTTTGTGTGTTATCAGCAAATTGTAATTTCAACATAACATTTCACATAAAACATTTAATGTCAAACATAGTCTCTGTTAAATCACTCTTCGTAGTGGGAATAAAAGAAAGTCCCTTGTTCAAAACATTTAGTTCATCTCAACTCAGAATTTGATTAGATAAATTCCATACTCGGGAGCTCCCACCTGTTTCCACATTTTCTTCGGGTAGTATGCCATTGCATTGCTGCCTCGTTCATCTCGTACCAATTATATTTATTTTTATGGTTCATAAATGTTTATTTACTTTGGGGGTTGCTTAAATGGATGTATTTCTGCATATACATTTGTTGAAAGATGGTTTATTACCCTCTAAAAATGAAGTATTGTACAAAGCTCTCACGTATTGCAAGGCAGATAGTAATGTCACGATCTTGTTGCTTATTTATTTGCCTACATTTTTTATAGATTAGCAAATATCCTGTTAGGTTGAACTTATAATTGTACAACTCTAGTCATTATACAGTTTGATTGGTGCATACACATAGAATAGTTGTATGATTCTGGTTTTAAACATCATTTTAAGATAACTTCACATTACATCTTCTGATAGTGTTGTAGCTAAAGTTTGTAGAGCCTCATTACTGTAGCTCTTTACATAGCTACTTCACTATATATAACTAAAATACTGATAATATTAGCAGTATAGTTGATGTAGTTGATGTACTAATAGTTATTAAGGCATTAGTGTCTTTGATAAGAGGTACAGACACGATTGCTTCATGAGTTTGATCGTCTTTCTCACATATGTCATATAAATAATGGGGAGATTGTGAGTGGATATTTGTATGGATGGCTCCCATATTTGTATGGTTTGTTGGTTGCGTATACACCATACGAAATTACCTCTTAGTATTGAATGTGAGTTTTGTATGAGAGCTTTATTGTTACATTTAAGGTTATTTATGAAGTTGGTTACCCACTGGGCTTAGAGGTTGGAGCTCTACATAGTTGTGATATTATAGGTTATTGATCTTTGAATATGAATGATAATAGGGGAGCATGATGGGTAGCTAGTTTTCTGTTGTAGCTCTGTGCATTTTTTATCAAATTTATTTGACAATCTGTGGAGTTCTATTTATTTCTGTACTTGTTTTTGGTAGAGGTAATCTCAAGCCTACATTAGTTGAATGAGGCTGAACACTCTCTAAAATAAAGTTGTATATTTTTGCAAGAGTCTTTGTACTCACTATTTATAGCTTGTGGCGGCATGGTTTCGATGCCCATTTGTCAACTAATATATATCTTAGATGGTTAGAAATACTGGCATCAACAGTGTATCAGTACAACTTTCATCACTAGACCTTTTATCGGATGTGCATATTGACTGCATACAATAATAATACTGTATATGTTATTAGGAGATGATATATATTTCATCGTTTTTGGGTGAAGTTTTAGTGATTGTTAATAAAGGTCTATATTTATAGCCTTATATACAGTTACATTATGGATCGCTTTTCAGCGAGTTGGTCTCCTTTTAAATTAATGCAGTCAGCATAGATGTGTTTTTAAAAATAAATGTCAAGACACAGTAGTTTTATTTTCTTTTGGTAGAATAGATTACATAACATGACTGTTTTTGGAAGTTGATTTGTTCACCATATTTGATATGTAACGATCTGTATATGCTATTTCTTATACTAGTAGTAATTTATAATTAGTATATTTTTTGTTTGCAGAGTGATCTGATTTTATAATATTCATTGATATCATCCTTTCTAGTACAATTAAGGAAAGCATTCAACAATTTATGAATTTTAAATGTTAGTTATGTTATTTTGCAGTCTATACTTTGAACACCATAGGAGGAATTCCTAAGAATTTGACATTCTTAAGCGTATTGGCTTTGTAGTGACAAATGTATTTCTCACTGAATAATAATTAGTTATTTCAGCTGAACATTAATTTCTCAGATCTGTATTGTAATATTTGTTATTTTTAGGATCTGTTATTTCTTCCAGTCCTTATTAAGTGTATCCTTTAGGGGTTCTTGCTACAATGTATTAGCTTGTTATTTATAGGACCTGGTAATTTACCAAGTCTTTACTTAATATAACCACTAGGGGCTTTGCTACAATGTAACATTTTTATCAGGATGTGATGTCATTTTATAAAACTTTTTGATTGGTTCTTCTAAGTTTTTAAATGTTTTGTAAAAGTTTGTTACATGGTCTGATGAAGTTATTTAGTGAAAGTGCTTACCGTCTGCAATAAAATGTTTTTTATACTTTATAACCATGATTATTCAAGTATTGCCATATTTGATGACTGCAATTGTTATTTTATTTGTTGGGACTTATTTCTACTTTATCAGCAGTCATACAATATACCTCTACGGTATGGTAGTTTTAGTATTTGTTACATCAAAAAAAAGATTATTTGAAATTATATATAGAAAGTATATATAAATTAAATGGATTAGTTAAACATGTTAATACACCCCCACATACACACTACTCTCTGTATTAGAAAATAATATTTGATAGGATATAAATAAAATAATAAAGAGACTTATAAGTAGTAGTAATACTTACACAACACACACACACATGCACACACAATGTCAGATACTGTCAATACACATACAAACATACAGACCACATCCACACTATTCTCTATGTTTGAAAATAATGTTAAAGAGAATAAAAATAAAATAAAGGAATTCATAAGTAATATTAATAATAACATATATACACTATTTCAGATACTATAGAAAATGTATTTTGATAAAGTATAATTTTTTATTTGTTTGCTTTACCTTGTATCTGATGATGAACTATAATAGATAACACAACTAAATACCTGTGAGAAAGCTATTTAGGCAAAACACGAAATGAGAGCAACATTACCTTTCTTTATTATTTTTTTTTTACTATTTTTTTTCTATTTTTTGTCTTTCAAAGACCAGCCATTTCTTGGAGCTTGTCTATTTAAGCTGACAAGAGTCCAGCCCATATTTTCTGATTGATCTTTTTCTGAGAAAAGTACACTGTATCTTTAGAGAATTAAACGTTTTCTGACCTTCTGGTAACAAGGTTCTAATTCTGGCTGGAAAAATTACTTGAGTTTTAATGTTTTGCTTCTTTAATTCTTTTACTAATGGAATGCATGCTTTCCTTCAGGTCATAACAGAAGCAGTATAGTCATTGTTAGACCTGATAGTGTTGTTATTTATTTTTATCAGGGAATTATCCCCAGCAGTCTTCAGTACCAGGTCCTCTTCTTGGCTGGATAGAAAATTTACATTAATAGATCTGGGGACTAGATGATTTTTCTTCAAAGAAGAAGTCAAAAGAGATCTATCAGCTCCCTCGACAACAAGACAGAGCTTCTGGTAGTTTTAATATTTTTGGCATCCAGTTAATTAAAAACTGCAACATATTGTCTCCTTCTTCCTTTTATGGCATTTCATATATCCTAATATTATTTCTTGTAGATCTACTTTCTAGGTCCTATAGTTTTTCCATAAGCAAAGTACTTTGTTTAACAGGAATTCTGTGTTATTCTCACTCTTTGCTATTCTGCTATCCAGGTCATTTAATGTGTCTTCTATGACTGAGATCTGAGCAGATTGCTCTTTAATGATCTCTTTTAACATTTCTGTTTGTTTCTTGGAATCTTCTTTTATATTGTCCATTCTGATGTCAAGTTTATCAAATTTAACAGAAAGCTCCTGGATACTGCCTGTGATTAAGGGAGATATTCCCAGCATAGCTATCTGGAATTTTGTAAATAATTATATATAATTTGCAAATATCAACATGTTTTATATAAGAAGCTTTTGTTACAACAGTATTAGAACTGTATGTCATGCGTATATCAAACTGGTTCATACAGACGTGCGTTGAAAAGGTATTTTATAAAGTGTCTGTGTTTGAAATGCATCCACAGTGTGCCCTACTGAAAGAGAACAGAAATGTTCATGCATTATTGTAATTGTTTAAATGTATATAGTTTAATGGTGGAAACAGGAATACAAGAGGTTAACTTCAGTCCAGCAAAACTTCAGAAAATTAACTGAAATTAAATTACTTTATAGGCTATACAATAAAAAGATAGTCCCCCGGGTTCAATAAACACTGTGTAGGAATAATGTTATTCCTACATGGAGTGAATGGTGTCTGTGTTCGCATCTCCCTCTCAGCAGAGCACCATACATATTAATGAAGGTGTTCTACTGAGATGGATCTGTGGACATGGATACTGAATGAGTGCAGGGGACATGTTGCAATAGTGCTTACAGATCTGTAACACACCCCCTGCACTGTCAAAGTGCCATATGGCACTTTAGAATCTTTTCAGTGTCTGTGGACACTGAAAAGAGATCTGTGAATGGAATGCAATGCAGGGGGTGTGTGACAGGGACTGTAACACCCCCCCATATTGTGAAAGTAATATATGGCACTTGATAGTTAAATAGTGTCCTCTGACACACATCTCTATACTGTCTAGAGCAAGAAATCTGGCCAAAGCCTTGAAATAAAAGTGGGACAAAGTGCCAAACATAGGGGAGCAGTTTAAATTATTTCTCTTACAAACTTAGAAAGTTGATAGAATAACAGGTGTTGCATTAGCATACATTGTCATGAAGAGTATGTGGCCTGCAACTGACATGCTGATATGTCAATATTGAGATATGTCTATTTTTCCCCTTTATATGTGAAGTTTAAGCATAGCTGAGCAGGTTGGTGCACTGCAGTGGTTTGCTTAGCAGTGCTTAAACATCTGTTAAGAGCTATATAAAAATGTATAGCTGCAAATTTGAATGCACATTTAGCTTAATCGTTAGAGTTTTGGCTTTGCGTGCAATAGTTCATAATCTGAATACCAAGACAGGCCATTCAGTTTTTACAGGGGAAAGCATTGTGAAATTATTTATTTATTTATTTAATGATGTAGTAATTGATACCTGTTAACCAGGGTAGTGTAGCTGGTCCAAAAGTCCAGTGTCAGTGGATATATAATGTGAAATCCCCCAGGTAAATACAAGTGTCCCAGACAGTACAGTCACACCCCAAAGTAATGTAATCAAAGCACACAGGGGGACATCATGTAAAGTAAAATATATGCACTTAATAATATGTCAGTAAGGAGTAATTAATGTCAAAATCGTTAATTTTCTTTAAATGAAAACTGAACAATGCTTAGCAGTGCTTAGCTTTGCTAAGCCGGTTTGAACATTACTAAGAAGTATAATCGTAAGCAGCATTCCACCCAGCTAAGCAGATTTGCACACTGCTAGGCACTGCTCAGCATTTTCCCCTTTAAGCATTCTCAACCAGCTTAATGGGTTTGCCCATTGCTGAGCTGTGCTCAGCATTTTCAAAAATGGTCCAATGATGTCAAAGGGCGGGAATATGGCCTTATTTAAACCACACAGTGGAAATACAACCAGAAGCTGTTGTCGTTTGATCACTGTAGGAGCTATGTCTGGAGTTGGAGAGGGAGTGTGCTTTTGGGTGCAGCGCTGGGACATTTTGGAGTGCAGGGTTATGGCTGGGCTCTTTGTGCAGCACCATGATGACAGATTACTGCATGGCCAGTACCAAGTCTCCCAATACAAATGTGAGGCCTTGGTTCATCTGGCACCTGACTTCACCAGTGCCATTGGAATCCCCCAAACTGGTGAACAGGTATGACATCACTATGCCAACCTAAAGTAGAGAAAGGTTGCACTTTTGGCCCAATGGATCAAAGATGCTCGAGACAGCAATGCCCCAGTAATTTGTAAGTATTCCACCCATAGCTGTATCAAATTCTAGCCAGGATATGTGATAGACAGGTATGCATAATGGTCATTTTTCCCCTACAGCTGCAGAGGTGAGAGCTAGCAACATTGAAGTCCATGTAGACAGACTGGCGAGGCTGTACTGTTTGGTGAGTACAGCTCTATGTTGCAATATGCAGTGCAATAAATAAGAAGGAGTACATTGTTTACTGCCAGTAAGTATAGTGTGTTCTGAGTGTATTGAATAAATAAATTGTCAGAACAATATTGATCTGCAGGATATGCAGTACTACTGAAAGTAGAATAGCAACTGTAATAAAGCACTGTGTCATGTTAATCAAATAAAAATTTATACCACAAACTGTTGTGTTTACTCTGGTATGCTGTTGAAGAAATAGAATATGTAAAGGTCCTTCACAGGAAATATGGCTTTGACAGCATGCATTAACTGAGGTTGTTAACCAGCTGTTATGCAAAACTGTAGATTGTCGAGCTGTAAAACAAGATATAAATGAAATACGAAATATTTTCTGCACTATTACCTGAACCTTGAATAGTAATGTGTAATGTATTATAGTGTGTCCTCTGCAGCATTGCCTTGTGTTAACCTTTGCATTCCAGATCTTACTATTTCAAAGGATTAATACACAGTAAACTATCTGTCATGCACGAATCTCAAGCATGTATGTTCAATTTTCACCACAGTCTTTGGTGACACTACACTTAGACTACAGGTCAGACTGTCTAACCAAGAGAGTATTAGACAGAAATCAGTCAAGCAAGAGACAGCAGTTCCCCAGTAGTGCAGTGTCATGGGAAATAGCTTTGTTATTCATTTTTGCACACCCAGACCATGGTTTGAATCCAGGGATTGGAACTAAGACGTGTGAATATTTACACTCAAGTTGTTGTTGTGTCTTTCGGCCTTTCCTGGTTAGGGGTTGCCACAGCGAATATTTGTAGAAGCAGTCAGGTAGTGTTAACAGATATGTTCTCCACAGGTCTTACAAGTAAAAAAATGTTTGTAGTAACTGTATGAAGGGTATACTAATAAACTGTGTACAACAGTTCCACTATCCAACCCCATGCCTGAAAATAACAGCAGGATAGGTATATACACCATGCACTCTTCCTGATACATGTCTCAAGTGTCATGCTGTCATGGCTAGTGGTCACCACTGCCAATAACTTTGGACACAGATAGGAATCCAGGTGAAGTATGCCAGTAGCACATTCACACTTTATCAGTGCAGGGTATACCTTCTTCGTCATATATGTAATCCTGACATGTACGAGTCCCCTCTAGTCTTGTACCAAGAGTTGTCACAGTTTGCCCCATACCATTCCAGGTTGACAGTTTAACAGTTATGTATGTGCTACAGAAGCTATGAGCCACAGGTAGATTTAAAGTGAGGGCAGACCTGTAGAGTATTGAGCAGTACTGTTGTGAAAAATAGAAGCTTATGCAGTTGTTAATGGACTTTTTTATTCTCCCACCCACTCCTTATCTGCATCAATAATTGTTATTCATATAGTAAGAGTATGTTTTTCTCAAAACCTAATGTTGGGACTTGTGTTCTATTATTGCTCATATATTTAATTGGTTGCATATTAACATAACTTGTTAAAAAAACATTGTTGGTTGCCTGTTGGCGTAAATGTAACTGGTATGCTGTTACAATGCTGACTGTTATTCCATTTATGCATGAGCTCGGTTTGCTATGCAACTGTTTTAATTCTATTGTTCTGGGTTAATTGGAACACCCATGCATGCTGTTATAACTAGTTTGAAATGTTTTGTTCATGACTAACCAATACATTTTGAAAAACCTCAACACCATAGTACTCTTGGGAATGCAGATCCAAGTGGATCAACCTGTCCCGCCTCATCTGGCCACAGCTCTGAGCCCTGGCACTTCTGGGACCCAACCCAGAATTGCCTCCTCTGCTGGTCCTGCACCACCCTTGGGTGGAACTGCCTCAGGGGACAGGGCCCATCTCCCCTGGGTAAAGGCAAGGAAAGGAACCCGTCATCCACAAAAAGTTACAAGGTATAGTGCACAGGGTCATCCAGACAGAGTTGAATGGAAGCCTAAGCCAGACTGAAGGAAGACTGGTGCACATCAAGAGGCAGTCTGCCCCTGTTGTCCAGCCCCCAGCACAGCCACCTTCAGGGCCATGAAGGGGCAGTGGTGACTGCCCATGGGTGGGGACCTCAGTCCCACTGTTTCCATCTGGGGCACATGGGTCTCCGATTCTCAACCACCCTCCATGTTCAAGGTGTTTACACCGCCATGTGTCATACACCACTCCTGTCTGCTGTCATGTCTGTCTGCAAAAGCAATCTCTCCTACCCAACTTAACTCCCCAAATGTACCTACAATCATTCCCCAACATCCCACTCTCACCTTAATAAAAAAGCCGGGCATCTATTCCGCCCCAAAAATACATGTCCCATACATAGCTCTCCATTTTGCCCCAAGTAAACTGACATCAATCAATTTACCCCTGAATTACCCAACCAATGTTTGTCACTCACATCCCTCCCTGTGTGGTGTAAAGCTCTAAATTCCAAATTGTCCAGATCATGCACAGCTGTTGCTGCAGAAGAAATGGAGAGCTATGTTCCTTTCCTAGACCCATACTGTACATCCCTAGCTGCCTTTCACACTGTTTTTACCCTGCTTGCCTCCATTTTACCACTTTCCTATCACTTTTTTTCCATTTTTGTTTTTGAAATTAGCATGTATTTAAGTGGAAATAATCAGTGCTAAGTGAAGCCAAAAAGGACTAAGCACCTCTTGGCATCACTTAATGTTGCACAACCACACGAGAAACTGCTTTAATCACTCTGTCTCAATCAGACCCTGTTTTGGCCAGCAACAAAATAACCTGACCTAGCAAGTCCCAGACCCAGGACCTATGCACTGTGGTCAAAGCAACGTACCACTATGGCATATGAGCTGTGAGAATTTGTAATCCTTTCTCAATCATATCATGGATTACAGTCATTTAAAATTATGGAAAAAAATATTACTACCAGGTCTCAAACCTAGGACCCAGTGCACTACAGTCAGAGCAACATATCACTATGCTGTGAGCTATGGGAAGTTGTGATGCTTTTTCAAACATTTCATGCATTACAGTCATTTAGCATTAGGGAAAAAATATATCACAGCCAACTCTTGAATCCAGGACCCTCTACACTAGAGTTAGAGCAACATACCACTATGCCAAATCAGCTCTGGGAAATTATTGATGCACATACCTCTCAACCTCTTAGTGAAAGAAACTGGATGAACACTGACAAAATGGGGACACAGGCCCAACAATAGGCACTTATTTTACATAGTGCAGTTGCCCATATAATAAAGTTGCTAAAGTAGCATGGTTTGTTTTAACATACATTTTCTGAAGGATTCAAAGTCTGTAATTCAAAGATCTAACATTATTTAGTGCCATCACACCTCAGATTATCACAGTTATTTGCCAGAAAACAACAAATATTCTGAGGAACAGACCAAAAATATGAGAACAAAATCCGGACATTCTGTGAAAATATGTACAGTTTTTGGTGTGCTGATGCATTTGTAAAGTTATCAGGCAGTACAGGGATATATCTTTAGAGAGAAAAAGCAACACTGCCAAATTATGAACACAGAACCATTTGAACTGCAGTCAAGTTAACATACCAGTGGGCCAACTGACCTCTTGAGTACAGTAACTGAGTTATATGAACATATCCTGATAGCCAGTCACACAGTACTCTGACATATAGTGGCCAAAATCACAGGGTACTTGGGCCTCTGACACCAACACAGAACCAGTACACAGAACAATAAATGCTGCAAAGTGTCACATGTGACTGTATAGATTTCCACAAAATGTTCAGGGTTATGGCTCATATTTATGACCCATTCCTCATAACATTTGTGGCATTCTGCTAAATCACTGGGATGATATCAGGATGGAAGTCACGAAATAATAATACACATTTGAGTGCCAGACTTCAAATCCCTCAGAAACTGAATGTCAAAACAAACCCTGTTATTCTAGCAATTCTCTATGGTTATGACATCAATATTTAAAATCTCTCCCTATTTGTGACACTTTGTCCACACATTTTGTTGTGCTGTATCCACATTTCCTGTGCTAAGAGGTTGAGAGGTATGTAGACATAGCATGCAAAATTGTGGACACAACACATCAATCCAAACATTAGACAGTATTTCCACCTACCATCTGTGATGCTGTAGCTCCCACACCTCCACAATGTCCTCCTCACAGGCAAGGAAAAGGGGCAAGGCCCACACAAAGGCCTTAATTATAGCACTGTGTCACCATGACATTGGCTAATAGGAAGGCAACCCAGCTGTTCTGGATGCAATTAGCAAATGGGAGCAACAAATTGGTGCACAGGCCATCACCTCTTCATGAGCATTACCTACAAAAAGCAAGCTGATGCCTATGCTAAACAGATCTGATACTTTCATCAAGAAGACAGACTGTGACTATTCACAACACCTTTTGTGGATTTATTCTAAAAAGGAGTACAGCACTATACCAGGTATGTCAAACAATTAAGTATGTAATGGAATGCAGTTGGGGGAATGCAGTCACGAGAAATGGGAATTTAAACAGTAGCTCTCAACAACACTTCTGAGACTGTCATGTTGCATGTTAGTCTACTGTCCAGCACCTACAGCCATCCTTGATGGCTATGTCTGCAGCATACATCTGAACTGTATAGGGTTTTGCAGAATGTCCTGATATTTGCCTCACAATTCTGGCCATGTTTTGCATAAAAGTTTGTTTTCCTGGCAAATTAGTGGAAAATCATGATGGATTGCAGGCAGAAAATAATGAGTCTGCTACTGCAGATGTCAGACACCTGTAAGTAGGTCACCCTACACCACATATGCACCCCTCTTTGTTATTGTATACCTTAGATGTTTCTGGAATGTTCACATGTACCTGTAGTATGACTCACCTATTTGACGGATGTAGGCTGGATGACCTTGTACTGTAACTTTGCTCATAGACGGAACCAAACAGTCGATGACAGTGATGTGTGTAGACACATAACAACACAGTCTGTCACAGCAGCCAGGCCATTTTTGGTAGTCCTGCTACCATCTCAGGTTACTAGGCTATGTGCCATGAGCAGCCATATGCTTAGGCCAGACGTTATCCCATGTGTATGCAAGGCAGCAGCTGATGTCCCCATCCAACAAGGACACAGGTGGTATACCAAGGGTGTATGTGCTGTTACCCATCCATTTCACAAGGTTACACCTGCAAAGGTGTTGGTAGCTACCTTGCCTGATGTGGACATGGTGCCTATTCCACTGCAGGGTGATTGTGTGTGACACATATGTGAGCTGCCAACAAGTCCAGTCCAGGTCACTTACTAGGTTGAGAGTGCGTGTGTGTGTGTGTGTGTGTGTGTGTGTGTGTGTGTGTGTGTGTGTGTGTGTGTGTGTGTGTGTGTGTGTGTGTGTGTGTGTTAACACAGTGGAGCATGACCTGCACTAGCGCAGCCAGCAGTTCCAGCAATGTGGAGACCATGATTTCTTCACATGCCTTAATGAGGTCACTACTGAGGATTATGTATGATACCGGGTAGAGGGTTGGTCTTATAGCCTATAGGTGTACAGTAGATGTTTTATGGCCTGGTATTCCCTGGTGGGGAACCTCTGTGATGTCCTCAGCTGCTGCATTTGCTGTGTGATGTGAATGATGAATGGTGAATTATGCACATTAATGGTCCTCAGAGGGGGGAATATGGCACATCAGGATAAGAGGGGACAACGCAGGCTGTAATGATGGTATGTTCACAATACTCACACACATACTGCACTGATAGATGGCAGGGGTATAATGTGGGTGTCATCGGTAGATAGTGCTAGCAAATATGAATGTGTATGGTCTGTACATGATAGTAGCCAATGTATGCAGTCCTGTGATGTGCTCCCCTGTTCATGTCTTCCAGGTGGGATGTACTGTAAACATCACCCACCATACATGGAGGCTGAAAGTATGGCGATCTTGGATTCCCTGTGACTCTATCACAGGGTACTGTTGGGGAGAACCTGGCAGCACATTCAGCAATGAACTGCCCCATGGGCAGAACTGATGGGGATCATCAACAACATTGGACACCATGGCAAGAGCTATGAACAGGTCTAACACTGTGTCACAAACTTAATACACAATGCACGGCAAAGGGCTGCAGCTCTCCCCAGGGACCATGATGGCACTGGTGGAGGGCCTGCTACAGAAGCATCACTGACACCAATAGAGGAGTTCCTCATCAACCCTGGTGGAGTCACCACCTCCCAAGCACACATCCCCACATTTGTCATGGTGGTTGGTGGCACAGAGTCAACAGCCAATGAGTGTACATGTAAGGCCCCAGTTATCATCATGTCAATACTGTAGCATTCAAAGATGCAGCCTTTGCATACCTGGACACATATGTCAGGTCAAACTGCATTTGTGAGCGGAATTTTGTAATGCACACAAGTTCACACCTATTGTGAATGTCAGTGATTTGGGAAGTATCACAGCTTGTATTGTCCATGTTCATAAATGCACATATTATCCTGTACCAATGCCACATGTGTATGTGTGTGTGTGTGTGTGTGTGTGTGTTGAGGGACATGGCTGACCTTTGTGGAAGTTAAAATAGACTTTACAGATTCAACAGATGTCTGCATTGGTGCATAGCAAACTGGCCATCTGCTAATGTATTGTTTTACTGACTGAGGACTATTCAGTTGTCCAGCTTTTGGCTAGATGTGGTCCCTTCATCTATATGGTGAAACACATGAAAGCAATTCCTGATGACTGCCAGTACTTGGTACCTGAATGCAACTATGTTGCCATCCTGGGTACCCAGACTTGTCATCGCAGTCTGTGTGTTTATAGGGTTGGCGCTGATGTGGGACATAGTGGGGACATGTACTTGCTGTATGGCATGCTGAAACTGTTGTCTGCTTATAGCTTGAGGCTGTGACCTTGAGAGCATTCCATACCCACTGTATGGCTCATTGCAGTGTGTTAACCGCAGTTTGTGGTTCAAAGACAGAGTGCAAAATACATACAGTTCACACAGCCTTAGGCTGTACCTACATATATGGGTGGAGCCAATTAGCATTCATGCCTATATACTTGTGGGTTATTCGGGGCACCAGGTAGTCACAGGACCTTCACATGTATACATAATGCACACACATAAGTGACAATGAATGACTTTGCGACATTATCAAATGTGGAATGTGGGACATGACCTGTAGTAACATGACAGCTGGAGAGACATACCATGGCCACGGCAAGTGCAACACACAGGACTTCCTATGGTTTGCTACTATGACACCTTCTTTGTGTGACATTACCTTCACTTACACTATTTATCATAACATTGAGGTGCTTCTGCTGTGCAATAACTGCTCTATGCAATCAGTACAGGACCGTATGACATTTTTGTTGTCCTACACTCTTGGGACCTCTTTACTGTTTCATTTGTTGTCACAGGTCACACTTTGCCAAACATGGACTGAAACCTGTATATCTGCAGATTGCCCTGATGTCTGTCACATACTTTCTTTCCATCTGTCATAAAATGTGGTTTTCTGAAATGTGGGAGAATCATGACAGACTAACATTGCAGATTGATGACAGCTATTGTCATGTAATGACACATACACTACACAGTGCTAGTCAAGAGTCCAGAGCTCACAGGAAAATGCTTAAAATAATACAGTAGAATAGTTCTGACATCAATACTGAAAAAGACTAATCTAATCTTCCTATTTCCTAGCTGTATCTAAGAGAAAACACAGTTCTAAAATAAACTTACATATAGACAGTGCCGATGATGTTGGATGTTGTCAAGACAAATGCTAAATGCTTTGATTCTTTCTGTCATTAAATTGATAACACAGTACTACTGATTCATTAAAGATTACATCATTTATTTCTGGTTCTCAGGCTAACAGAATTTCAGAGGTTAATATCCCTTTTGATCTTGCAGCTGGTCAGGAAGGCAGAGCAATAAAATAAATTATACATGTAAATTCTAGCCATTAACTATAGCCTAAAAACAATAGGCAGAATGACTCCCTTTAGACATTTTGGGTCCTAGTTTTAGATCAAAGAATTTCACAATGTTTGACTTATCAGCTTTCTTACAGCAGAGTGCACTGTTGTTACATTTTTGCAGTTTCACATCTAACAGCATTTTCTTCAATTTAAGAGAACAAGCCTGTGGCTTACATTAATATTTACAAATGACATAATTATCTACAAAATTCTATCTGGCTAGGCTGGCAGCCTTCACTTATCTTCACACATCTCTCCGCCCTGGAGTACTGAAGTTAGTTTTTCAATTGACCCTTGAGAAATGTTGCTTGAGAGGGTTAGGTCTATCTGAGTATACCTTACCCCATTCCCTGTCTTGACAGTCCATCTACATTGGCATTGCTAATCCCACTGTGGTGCTGCACTGACATATCATATGATTGTAACCCTAGGCTCCATCTTAGCAACTTGGCATTTTGCTGGCTGGCTCTGTTTAACCATGTTAGGGGATTCTGATCTGTCACTACAGTGAATTTTCTTCCATACAGATAAGGCTGAAGATTATGCAGTGCCTACACTATGGCTAGACATTCCTTTCCTACAGTTGCATAGCATTCCTCCCTGGATCCTTTAACTGAGATAAACCACTGGGTGCTCTTCTCCCTCTGAAGAAATCTGGCTAAGTTCAGCCCCCACCCCATGGTTTAAAGCATCCACCTGCACAACAAATTATTTGTTGTAATCAGGTCTGGCTAACACAGGGGGTCCTCCCAAAGCTTCTTTAAGCTTTTGGAATGCCTCCTCACATGCTGGGGTCCACAGTACCTTATGTGTCCTGTTCTTCCTTGTCAGGTCTGTGAGGGGAGCAGCCATGGTACTATAACTGGGGACAAACTTTATAGTACCCTGTTTTCCCTAGGAGTGTCCTCACCTGCATTTTGGTAACAGGTGCAGGCCATGCCTGAATGGCTTCTACTTTGGCAGGTTATATCCTGATCTTACCACTCCCCACTCTATGTCCCAGGTAGGAGACCTCTGCCATACCCACCTGACATTTATGGACTTTATGGCCATCCCTGCCCTCTGTAGTCTGCCCAGCACTTCCCTGACATGCTTAAGGTGCTCTTGCCAGGAATGGCTGGAGATGGCAAACCCTCCTGCTTCTGCTAGGATGTGATCTACCAGCCTCTGGAAAGTCAAAGGGCCATTTGTCATCCCAAAGGGCATCTTTGTGAACTCATAAAAGCCAAAAGGAGTCACAAAGTCTGACTTCTCTTTAGCACTAGGAGTCAAGGGTACCTGCCAGTGACCCTTAGTAAGATCAGTGGTTGTAAGATACTTAGCCCCACCCAGCTGCTCTAGGACCTCATCTGTCCTAGGCATGGAGTAAGCATCTGACACTGTGTGACTATTTAATTCCCTGTAGTCCACACAGAACCTGGTGCTGCCATCCTTCTTTGGCACCAGCACCACTGGGGAGGCCCAGGGACTGTTGGACTCTTGAATTACCCCTAGTTCCAACATTTCCTGTATTTCTTCCCTCAGAGTCTGTTTGACTCTCTCAGGCACCCTATAAGGGGCCTGCCTAATAGGCCTTTGGGGTCCTGTATCCACCTGGTGCTGCACCAGGTGGGTGCACCCTAGTTTCCCAGTGAGCATGTCCCCAAACTCCTGTTACACTGCTCAGATTTCTTGAACCTGGGTAGGAGATAGCTGCTGGGACATTGCTACCACTTCCACTGAGGTGTCAGTCCAAGCCTCACTGAGGAGATCAGTCACCAGATCTTCCTCAGACTCCTCCTGCAACCCACTGCAAATACTCAGCACAAGGGCCTCCCTATCATGGTAAGGTTTCATCATGTTAACATGGTACAATTTGTGCCTCTGCCTCCTGCCTAGCAGTTCTACCATGTAGTTAACATCACTTACCTTCCTTACCATCTTGTAGGGACCCTCCCAAGCTACTTGCAGCTTGTTGTGTTGCAGCTTGTTGTGTCTGACAGGAATGAGAACAATTACCTGCTGCCCTACAGCATGCGCTCTTACTGGAGCATTCCTGTCATACCATACATTTTTCTGTTGTTGGGCTTTTGCCAGGTTCTCCTGGGCCAAGTCCATGAGTTCCCTGAGCCTTGTCCTGAGGTTTAGGACATATGCCACAACAGACTCCTTGTGAGGTTCACACTCACCTTCCCACTCATCATGAATTGAATCTAGAGGTCCCCACACCGTAGGCCCTTATAACAACTCAAAGGGTGAAAAACCTGTGGATTCCTGGGGAACCTCTCTGTAAGCAAACAACAGACGGGGCAAATATTTGTCCCACTCCCTTTTGTTCTAGTCTGCATATGCCCATATAACATGGACTTGATTATAGAGTTTAACCTCTCAACAAGAACATTAGTCTGGGGATGGTAGGGGGTGGTCTTTAGGTGCTTCACCCCACAGTACTTCCACAAACAAGCCAGCAGGTCTGACATGAAATTGCACCTCTGTCAGTCAGTATTTCTTTTGGGAAACCTACCCTGCTGAAAATCTCTAACAAAGCATTTGCCACCTTTTTTTGCCTCAATGGAGGACAGAGACACTACCTTAGGGTATCGTGTAGCATAATCCACTACCACTAGGATATACTTTTTCCATGTGAAATTTGGGGTACTCAGAGGCTCCACAATATTCACAGCTACCCTCTGAAATTGCGCCTCAATCACAGGCAAAGGCATCAAAGGAGCTCTCACATTGTCTCCTGTCTTGCCTACTTTTTGGCACTGCTCATAGATATTGCAGTACCCTGTTACATCTCTGGAAATTTCAGGCCAATAGAAGTTCTGCATAATACATCTCTTTGTATGTTTTATGCCCATATGAGCTGCAAAGGGAATATCATGGGCTATGGCTAGAAGTGTCAGACGGTAGGCTCTAGGTACTACCAACTGCTGTACACTGTCAATTTCTAGCCTTCTCTCAGGGGTCCACTCTCTATACAGTAACCCTTTGTCCCAGTATACAGATTCCCCCTTCCCTTGAGAATCAGGTGCCTCACTAGCTACCTGCCTCAAGCCTTGCAGTGTAGGGTCTGAGAGCCAAGCCTGTTTCAACTCTCTCTTTGTAACCCTTCCCAGCTCCCTTTCCACAGGAAGTCTGGCATCCTCTGATGGTGGTGTCTCACTGTCAGCCTGGGTACTACTACTTACCTCTACCTTTGCAGTCACTCTGTCCAAGGGAACATCAGTACCCACAAGAACCTGTGGCTCACCTTCAGTCTCACTGCTACAGTGTAGCTTCCTCACAGAAGTAAACACCTCACCAGTCCTGGCTGCAAGTATGCAGTCTGTTTTGGTCTCCCACAGGCTACCAGACCCACATGCTTGTCTCCTAGCCAGACTGCATGCAACTGCATAAGCACATGGTACTTCCGCATCCAAATCCTTCTCTATCAAGACATCTGCAGTATGGTAGTTTGGTACCCTTGTTGTCTCAAAACAACCTACTATTGGCATTTTGCCTTTCCCACTTACTGGCTCTCTCACGTTATGTTCCCCACCTTGCCTCCATGGACATCTGTATGCCACATGGCCCCACTGGTTGCATTCAAAACATTTCACCCTAGGTCCTGGACATGTACCTGGACTAGTGGCTTCCCATGCTACTGGCAGATTCTGTTGGGGCAGTCTGTGCAGCCCAACATGGGTTCCTTTAGACCAATGAGCAGTGCCGGGGTCCCTTTCTTGTGCAGGGATGCCCTGCTTGCTAGGTATAGGTCTCCCTTCTTCCCTAACTCGTCTGAAGTAGCACATTGTCTATCAGCTAACCAGATCCTCATGTCCTCAGGCAAAGTGCTAAGGGCTTGCTCCTTTACCAAAAGGTCTGCCAGCCTTTCAAAAGTGGTGACCTGACATCCAGTCACCCACCTATGAAAATAAGTGCTTAGTTTAGCAACATATTCACACACACTTTCATCTGTCTTGCGTCTATGCTCACAAAACATTTTCCTATACATTTCAAGTGTAAGATTAAAAAATTCTAACAAATAGTTCTTAACAGCAGTATAATTAAAACATTTCTGATCAGAAATTTTAGACAAGACAGTTACAGCTTTATCATGGAGTAAGGGGGTCAAGAAGCATACCCAGAACCTTTGGTCAACATCATACTGTTTAAATACCCTCTCAAACATGTGAATGAAATTATCAAAATTATCCACTTCTGTAAACTGCAGAAGAAATTTACTGATGTTTTGTGCTTTGGGGTTCCAGTTACTCCCTTCCCCATTACCTCCATGACTCTGGTGAAGAGTCAAAGTCAGCATCTCCTTCTGTTGCTGCCTCAGCCTTTCCTTTTCTAGAATTTCCAGGTGTAGCAGTTTCTCATTCTCCTCAGCCTGCAAACGTCACAGTTTCTCATTGTCCTTACTCTCTAGACACCTCAGTCTCTCAGCTGCTTCTATTTCCAAATGCCTGGCCCTCAACTTAAGTTTCTTTAGCTCCAGATGGATGTTTAGGTCCTCTGTAGAAAGGTTGAGCTGTCCATTCTCTGAGTGTGGTACATCTCTACTGCCAATTTGATTGTCATCCTGGTTGGTGTTTTCTGATGCAGCTGTGACCAAAGCTGAAATCATGTCTGCCTTAATCAGATTTCCATGCACCAGTCCCCTAGCCTGGCACATCTCAGCCAGCTGGCTCCTGGTCAGCTTTCCATACTCTTCTGCTGACATGCTGCCTGCTCTCCCTGACAAACTAAGCTAACGAAATAAATAAAACAAATGTGATCAAAGCTCTTAGTATTCACTGCATGGCTGATTTAGAGTAAAAAACACTTTCAGTGATCACTGTACATAAGCTACAGGAAATCACACTACCCACACCACTACAAGCCAGTTAGTATTTTCCAACTAATTAATATGTGGTGTGGCTATCCAACCACTGTCAAACAATTAATATGTGATGCCCATGCACTGGCCCAGCAATCAAGGAGCCTCAAGCCTCACCAATAACACCGGTGAGGAGTGTCCATATAGGGAAATGATAGTAAATACACACACAATAAAGTAAAATTTCTCTTAAGAGCACACAGAGATCACAGTCAGTCTGGGGCTGGCCTCTCCCCTTCTCTCCAGATCCCCAATAAGACAACCCACTGGCACAACTATAGGGTCCAGATCTCAGCCTAGTGGGCAAACTAAAACCTACAGCACCCTCTCTGCCCAACCAGTGCTTTGTGTCCCTGCCCAAGTAGCTGACATACAAACACTTTGAGATATGAGTTATATGCAAACACACAGACACTCCTGGGGAAGGCTGGCACAGATTCTCCAGCTGTGCCCTTTTACCCAGACTATATGGTAGCACCACTTGCCACCACCCATTAATATTTATCAGCTGCTCAAAGGCCCTTATGAAAGGGTGCCCAATTATAATGTGCAATATTATTATCCAAACGGTAAGTCCAACTGAACAGGCAATGCTTATTTGCAGTGGTTTGGCCAGTATCACTATACTATATGCATGCAATGTGCTCTTGAGATTAAATTAACTTTACATAAAACAGCCACAGTTGAAATGTTTAAAAATATTTAATAATAAATAATAAAAACACAAGACAATACTTCTTACTACACAGTGCTAGTCAAGAGTCCAGAGATCACAGGAAAATGCTTAAAATAATACAGGAGAATAGTTCTGACATCAATACAGAAAAAGACTAATCTAATCTTCCAATTTCCTAGCTATATCTAAGAGAAAACAAAGTTCTAAAATAAACTTACATATAGAGCAAGACAGTGCTGGTGATGTTGGATGTTGTCAGGACAAATGCTTTCATGCTCTCATTCTTTCTGTCCTTAAATTGATAACACAGTACCACTGATTCATTTCAGATTATATCATTTCTTTCTGGCTCCCAGGCTAACAGAATATCAGAGGTTAATAACCCTTTAGATCTTGCAGCTGGTCAGGAAGCATAGCAATAAAAGAAATTACACATGTAAATTCTAGCCATTAACTCTGACCTCAAAACAATAGCAGAATGCCCCCCTCTAGACATCTTGGTTCCGAGTTTTAGATCAAAGAATTTCACAATGCTTGACTTATCAGCTTTGTTACGGCAGAGTGCACTGTTGTTTCATTTTTCAAGTTCCACATCTAACAGCATTTTCTTCCATTTAAGAGAAAAAGCCTGTGGCTTTCATTAATATTTACAAATGACAGAATTAGCTATAAAATTCTATCTGGCTAGGCTGGCAGCCTTCACCTATATTCACAAGGATGTTAGCAGAATGTGTTTGGAAGTAGTGGCAATGATTTTCATAGACCTGCTTCTGTGCTTTCTACCTTACATTCCCCACAGCAGTGGGTAAAATTTAGAGGAGCAATTCAACCTCAGCCTCTTCTATTGGAAAGTGGTTTGCATGAAAATGTCCATGACCAAATTTTGATATTAGTACAGTGTTACAGGGTTACAAAAGTGAAATATTACTGCACACCAAGCAGGCAGTTGTTGCTCAGTACATATGGAGATAAACTAGCCAGTATGAAAAAAATGTTAATACAGTTCAGACAAACTATACTGCATAACAAAGCCATCTTCTGAAACTGTAGTGCAAGACACTTGTCAACATGCACTAGAAAGACAGATGTCACTGTGGTTCTATGATTACCACTACAGCTATCCACATTGCAGCAATAGAATTCTACACTTGCAGGATCTCTCAAACAAGTAAATGTGTATGTCTTATTTGTGTGCGCGAGTATGCTTGTGCATGTATGTGCACATATAACTCTCTCTCTCTCTCTCTCTCTCTTTCTATATATATATATATATATATATATATATATATATATATATATATATATATATATATATATATATATATATATATGGGTCCACTTCTAAATTCCATATTACCAGTAAACCGAAATATAGAAAATCGAGACCAAAACCCCAAAGAAACAACTTCCGGAAACTTTTCAAGAATGAATCCCATAATACTCAATACCACAAAATAAATGGTAACTCCCTACCCTACAGAGATGTAAAAGTTCAACTATTCTTTATTTCCTACACTTTACAGGAGGGCTATACCCCCTGCACCCCCACACCACCAGCGATTATATATATCAACTCCAAAACTGCACTACATTGAGGAAAAGGTTAACTATGAATGCATGCTTTAAAAATGCATTTACAACTCTACCTTTACATTCCACTGTACATTTGTATTTACAGCACCAGTAATTTTCTGCTTCACAATCATTTCTAGATGGTATACATTCCCTTCAATAATCAATACTTGTTTTTCTTTTTGGGATGTTGTACTTTTGTAAATTTGACCAATGACTCCAGATGCTTGGAATGTAACGTCCGCCATATTGTATTTGGGAACACAGTACAAAGCTTTAAAGTCCTATTTAAGTACTTAATTTTAAAATACTACCTGTCTTTCGAAATTATAACAGTCGACTTTTTAAACTTTCAGTAAAGTGAGTTTTCGGTCTTCCCATCTTGATCTTGTGTCATTTGAGCTTACGGTAATACGGGATTTAAAAGTAGACCCATATGTATATATGTATATATATATATATATATATAGATATATATATATATATATATATATATATATATATATATATATATATATATATATATATACATATATATATATATATATATATATATATATATATATATATATATATATATATATATATATATATATATATATATATATATATATATATATATATATATATATATATAAATAAATATAAAAATATTTATATATATATATATATATATATATATATATATATATATATATATTATTACTACATTAACTATACCATCGAACTCCCTCTTCATAGCTCACCTTAACATTAGAAGTATTAACAGGGGCGGCTCGTGGCATCGGGCTGCCGGACTGCAGCCCCCTCAAACTAAAAATTAAAAAAGAAAACAAAAAAAAAATATTTTTTTTAACTTCACACATGCGCAGTAGTCCCGACTACCGTCGGTCTATGCGCATGCTGAAGGCAGTCCAGCAGTCCCCATAGAGGGACACAAGGAGACGTCTGTGCACTTTTAAAGTGCACAGACACGCTGGGAGTATATATCACATCCAGACTGCAACAGCAGCAGTCAGAACATCATTGGGAGGGAGCTTTTACTTGGGATCTCGTCGGGAAGGAGCTTTGCTGGGATGTCGCGGGTCTTTGTGAGTATTGCGCGGGCAGGATATGGTATGGAGAACAGACAGGTAAGTGTATGGTGCATTTTACTTTATGTGTTGGTGCTTTTAACTGGATAGAGTTGTGTGTGTGTTAGCTGGTGCTTTTAACTGGATAGAGTTGTGTGTTAGCTGCTGCTATTAACTGGATAGAGTTGTGTGTGTGTTAGCTGGAGCTCTTAACTGGATAGAGTTGTGTGTGTGTCAGCTGGTGCTCTTAACTGCATAGAGTTGTGTGTGTGTTAGCTGGTGCTCTTAACTGGATAGAGTTATGTGTGTGTTAGCTGGTGCTCTTAACTGGATAGAGTTGTGTGTGTGTTAGCTGGTGCTTTTAACTGGATAGAGTTGTGTGTGTGTTAGCTGGTGCTTTTAACTGGATAGAGTTGTGTGTGTGTTAGCTGGTGCTTTTAACCGGATAGAGTTGTGTGTGTGTTAGCTGGTGCTTGTGCCTGGATAGAGTTGTGTGTGTGTTAGCTGGTGCTTGTGCCTGGATAGAGTTGTGTGTGTGTTAGCTGGTGCTTGTGCCTGGATAGAGTTGTGTGTGTGTTAGCTGGTGCTTGTGCCTGGATAGAGTTGTGTGTGTGTTAGCTGGTGCTTGTGCCTGGATAGAGGTAGGTAGGTGTGTGTGTGTGTGTGTGTGTAAATGCCCCAGGTGCTCATGGTGGTGTGGTAGGGAATACCTCAGGCTTGAACCCTGTACCCTGTATGCAGGTGTTAAAGACTTGAGTTCCCTACCCACCACCATTTGTAAAAAAATTGCAGATTTTTGCCTCATATTTGATCTGATCTGTTCCTCATAATATCTGTGGTTTGCAAATGTTGCACTGTTTGATATTTGATGGTGTAGTAGTAGCATTGTTGCCTCACAGCTGCAGGTTCTCAGGTTTTATTCTTGGCTCGGGTTCCTTCTTTGTGGGGTCCGTATCTTCTCCCTGTGTTTGTGTGGGTTTGCTTTTGTGTCCTCCCATGTTACAAAGACATGTCTGCATTATTTCTTCCTGGGCCTCTGCTGAAAATTGTTTTTTTGTTCCAAGTCAGACTGTCCTGATTAACAAATGTTAAATAAAATTGACAGGCATTTGAATTTCAGACTTCAGGTTTCTGAATGTTTAATTCCTTGCAGATTTGATGGTGCAGTGGTAGTATTGTTGCCTCACAGCTATAGGTTTTCTGGTTTGATTCTTGGTTGGGGTGGCTTCTGTGTGGAGTCTGCATCTCCTACCTGTGTTTGTATGGATTTGCTCTGGTGCCCTGCCATTTTACAAAGACGTGTCTTCAGTATTAATCCCTGCGTCTCTACTGAAAATTGTTTTTGTTCTGTCTGCAGTAAAATTGACCGGCATTTGAATTTCAGACTTCAGGTTTCTGAATGTTTAATTCCTTGCAGATTTGATGGTGCGGTGGTAGTATTGTTGCCTCACAGCTATAGGTTTTATGGTTTGATTCTTGGTTGGGGTGGCTTTGTGTGGAGTCTGCATCTCCTCCCTGTGTTTGTGTGGATTTGCTCTGGTGCCCTGCCATTTTACAAAGACGTGTCTTCAGTATTAATCCCTGCGTCTCTGCTGAAAATTGTTTTTGTTCTGTCCGCAGTAAAATTGACTGGCATTTGAATTTCAGACTTCAGGTTTCTGAATGTTTAATTCCTTGCAAATTTGATGGTGCTAGTGGTAGTATTGTTGCCTCACAGCTATAGGTTTTCTGGTTTGATTCTTGGTTGGGGTGGCTTCTGAGTGGAGTCTGCATCTCCTCCCTGTGTTTGTGTGGATTTGCTCTGGTGCCCTGCCATTTTACAAAGACGTGTCTGCAGTATTAATCCCTCCTCTGCTGAAAATTGTTTTTGTTCTGTCCGCAGTAAAATTGACCGGCATTTGAATTTCAGACTTCAGGTTTCTGAATGTTTGCTTAATTCCTTGCAGATTTGATGGTGCAGTGGTAGTATTGTTGCCTCACAGCTATAGGTTTTCTGGTTTGATTCTTGGTTGGGGTGGCTTCTGTGTGGAGTCTGCATCTCCTCCCTGTGTTTGTGTGGATTTGCTCTGGTGCCCTGCCATTTTACAAAGATGTGTCTGCAGTATTAATCCCTGCGTCTCTGCTGAAAATTGTTTTTGTTCTGTCCGCAGTAAATTGACCGGCATTTGAATTTCAAACTTCATGTTCTTCAGAATACATAGTAGCACAACCTTTTTTTCTAGCAATTTTCTAAGTTTATAAGATGAATATTTTAAATTTGTCCCTATTTTTGGGACTGTATTCTCCCATTATTGGCTTCCAGGTTTTGTGCTAAGGTTGACAGCTATGGCAAGAACTGAATTCACTGAATATGGACTGTAGAATTGTGCATATTTACTGATAAAGGTGCACTGTAGAATTGTGCATATTTACTGATAATGGTGGACTGTAGAATTGTGCATATTTACTAATAATGGTGGACTGTGGAATTGTGCATATTTACTAATAATGGTGGGCTGTGGAAGTCTGAGTAGACTTTTTTATGATAAATGTTCTCAACTGAGCAGTTTTGCCATTATGGGTGCATAAGGTTTGTTTCATTGCTTACTGGAAAAATGTTCAAAACAAATTTAAAACACCCTCTAACAAGTGTACTGTATTGTACAAGGAATATAATTTTAGTACAATGAGGAAGGTGTATCAAAGAGCACATGTATGTTTCATATGCAAGGGGCCTATGATTCGAAAACAGCCCAAAATTAACCTTTATCTGCCACTGGCAAAATGTATTTTCTTTGAATGTGGGTTTCAATGCTGTTTCAATGAATGTGAGTTTCAAGGGCAGAGAAGTTTTAATGCTAAGTTTTCATTGTGAGACTGCATTGCTTTGTTTAACAGATGACTTAATGTTTGTGCTGTAAAATACAAAATAAAACTTTCAAATGAAGTCCAACTCATCATTGAAGTAAAGCAGTATGCACATTAGTGTTTATGGTAAATGGAGTGAAATAGCCAAGTAATGGTTCATTGGAATGGCTGCAGAGGCTCCATTCAACCATTATTTTGTCAGGGGGGAAGGGCAGCAAACTCAGACAGGCCCAGCTGAACTATACCTCCCAACTGTCCAGATTTTCAAAGAATGAACAGATTTTTGCTTCTTATTTTTGGTTTGTTGTTCATAAAATTTGTAGTTTTAATTCCTAAATGATTTGCCAGAAGTCACTAAATAATAAGTTTCAGACTTCATAACTTTCATAAAAATGCATGTTAAAGTAAGAGCTGTTCTATCAACTTTCTCAATTTATACAAGAGCAATTTTTAGTACTGTTTATATGTGCCCCCAATATATTTGGCCTTGTTCAGATTTACTGCATTAACAGGTTGAGAGGTACATGCAAATAAATTGCTTTATAGAATTAGGCATAGCCAACCTCTCAACTGTCCCCAATTTTTGCCTCAAAATGTTGCTCTTCCCCCTAATAATCCCTCCGCAAAATAGCAATTTTGGAAGAAAACATGGAGGGTTTACAATTAAGAAATAACTGTAATAATCAAAGTTATAGATTACTTGAAATGCATGTAGATTATTTTATTTTGTCAGCTGCTCAAGGTAGCAGTACTAATATTAAAGTGTCCCTTCTTCGACAGGTAGCAGCTGTATTGTGTGTCTATTTTATAGTTTTGCATCACATTTTTGGTCCATTTTTCATAAAATTGTGTTTTTTGGCAAATTAGTGACAAATCACTAAAGACTGAAGTTAGAAAATGACAGACATTTGAGTTTCAGATTTTATACCCTTCAGAAAATTCATACTAATGCAAGACCTATTCTATTATCTTTCTAAGTTTATTAGAGCAATATTTAAAAATTGTCTTTATTGTTGGGCCTTTGTCCCACTTCTGTGTATGGCTTTGTCCAGATTTCTTGCTCTTGAGGTTGAGAGGTATGACAAATGTGTCAGGGCCATCACAGTCAGCCAGAGAGATTTCAAATTGTGACATGCTTGTTGCACCCCACTCCCCATGTAGTGACTCTGGATGTGTCCAAGCAAGGCAAGGAGTAGTTGTATCTACCTTGGATGGGGAGGACACACTGCATAAGTACTACAGTGGCTTTTCATCTGTCCTTGATTTTGCAGAATGGTCTGGTTTCTGTCATATTTTTGTACTGTTGATTTATGCTTATTACTCAGATTTATGCTTATTACTCAAAGTGCCTGTTGCTCTGTGTTTAAGTAGCAATGCTTTAATGACCATAAGGTAAGCTTATCTGACATCGTAAGATGCAAGTAAGCTTTAATAAGCATACTGTTAAAGAATTGCCAACACTGAAAGCCTTTCTGTTGTTGCCATGCAGAGAATACTTGACTAGGTAATGTATAAGCCTTGGGTATTAAAGGACAGGATTCCATTATTTTAAAAAGCTCATTACACTTGTTGGAGACTTCCAGTCATCTCTACAGACTTTACCCGTAAACTAAACAGAATGCCAATCATGTGTGGTCCATAACCTGTACAGTAATCCTTTAAGCAATGTATCTTGAGCTTGTTTCTTGTTTGCTTTTCAGTTTTTACTTTTATCATGTTTTCCCCATGAAAGAAATTGTCAGCCAGCAGGTCTTTTTTGGATAAGAAACATTTTTACAAGTGGGGGCATCACATAGATTTCTACTTTCAGCATGTTGCTTGGTACTTTAATAAAGCTGAATATATTATAATTAGAACTGCAGAGCAAGGAGAAGTGGTTTGAGTTGAGTGCTTCTGGTTTTTCTTATACTTGATTTTGACTGGCATTCCAGTAATGTATTTAAAAAGTAATTTATTTTTCATGCCTCACAACCTTTTGTTTCCATCTAGATATTAAGTAAGCTGTCATGCAGCCAATGCATTGAAATATTTTTATTCTTCTACACTTATTTTTGTCTTGATTGGACTTTCATAATGATGGTTTGCCACCCAGGGCAGCGTATTTAATTAAAGTTAGTTTTTTGTGGTTTTGTGCATAGCTCCTCCCCTTTATGGTTGACCACACCCCTTCCCTTTGACCCCACCCATTCAGCGTCTCCTGCAGCCCCCCTGTGATTTGAAGTCACCAGCCGCCACTGAGTATTAACAATAAAATTCCCCACCTGCATGCACTCCTTGATGTACACTCATTTGACATTCTATGTGTTACTGAAACTTGGCTAAAACCATCTACCCTAGACCAGGAAATTACCCCTTCTGGCTATAACATCCTTAGAAATGACCGTAAAAGCAAAAAAGGTGGAGGAATAGCAATCCTTTATAAATCTAACCTCCACGTTTCCACCATTAAAGTGCTTCCTTCATCAGACACCACATCTGAAATCCTAACTACCAAAATCCAAATCAATAACTCCAAATCTTTCTATCTAATTTGCATGTATCTACCCCCAGGTAATAATACCAATACTCCTGAGAACCTTCTCAGTCTCCTCTCTACCCAACTACCCCAAGAGACCATTGTACTAGGTGACTTTAACATAGACTGGTCCACTTGTAGTTCTCTGAACCCTACCAACCACATAAACCTCTTTGGATTCTCACAATTAATTACAACTCCTACAAGAATCCACAAACCTAACAACAAAGAAGCTACTCTGGATTGGATCCTTATTAATAGCCACCCCGAAGCCTATACTCCAGGAACCCTTCCCAACGATATCAGCGACCATATGCTTACCTACATTATTAGACACAAGGTCTGCATTTCAACTCATAATCTCAAAACCTCTCACTCAAAAAAATTCTTTATTCCAGACAGCTTCCTAACCAAACTGCAAGCATGTGACTGGTCTCCTCTAACCCATCTAGAACTTGACGAAGCCATTACCTACTTTAACACTAACTTTCTTCAAATCCTTGTCTGCCATGCACCTTATCACTCTGTTAGATTAAAAACCAAACCTGCCCCATGGCTCGCAAAACAAACTAGGCAAAAGATACTCCTTAGAAATAAAATCTGGGCTAAATGGAGAGCTACCAAATGTCCAACAATCCACCTCCACTTTAAACAAATAAGAAATGCCACCAAGAAGGATATTCTTAGAGATAAAAAAGACTTACCTTCACCTTCAACAAACCAACCAACAAACCCCACAAAAATTCTGGTCTGGCATAAACAAACTTCTTAGACCAGGCCACACTACCAGTCCAGACCCAACTGGTGTCAACCATATCAACTCCAACCAAATCGCTGATTCCTTTAATATCTTCTTCACAGAAGCCATTCAAACCCTGGCTAATTCTTTACCATCCATCAATACATTCCAACCAAATACCTGCAATACTTCATTACCTACCTTTAGAATACAACCTGTATCTACATCCCTCATCTGTAAACTACTTCAAAAATTGAAACCTTGCACCCCTTCTGCCGACCTTCTCCCATCTGAATACGTACAAATAGCCGCAAAAGCCATAGACTTTCCTATCTCTATCCTTATTAACAGAACTATCTCAGAAGGGAAAATCCCTGCTTTATGGAAGATATCCCACATCATCCCTTTACACAAAGGTGGACCTTCTACAGAATTTTCTAACTTCCGCCCTATTGCTTTACTCTCCCCATTACCTAAGATAATGGAAAAATGTATTCACAAACAACTACTTAGCCGCCTACTACAAAATAACATTCTAGCAAACTGCCAACATGGTTTTAGGCCATTCCATAGCACCTCAACTGCCCTCTTATCCTTCACTGACTCTATATATAAAAATCCTAACAATAACTTTTTCCTCTGCAATATTTATTGACCTGTCAAAAGCCTTTGATATGGTTAACCATAACTTACTTCTCAACATACTAAAGGCCCTTTCTCCTGATCCTCAAGCTTTAAAATGGTTTAAATCCTATCTAGAAAATAGACAGCAAGCAGTACTCTGGCATAATAATCTGTCTTCACTACTACCAGTTAATATTGGTGTACCCCAGGGCTCTATCTTAGGTCCCCCTACTCTTTTCCTTATTTATTAACAACTTACACATGAACATACCTCAAGCCACCTGCATTCAATATGCTGATGACTCCATCTTAATCTGTACAGCCAAGAATATAGCCTCCCTCCATTCCATTACCCAAACTGTTTTTTAAACTGTTGAAAACTGGTTTCTGCAACACTGCCTCCTCCTTAATCCCAAAAAAAACAAAACTACTGCTATTTACCCCAACTCATAAATCAGGCAATCCATTCTTCTCTATAACCTCTAACAATGGCACCATCATTACCCCTGATACTTTAACCCGCCTACTAGGTGTAACAATTGATAATCGTCTCAGCTATGATGAGCTCATAAACTCCACCATAAAATCTGTTAACAAAAAACTGGGCACCCACTATAGAGTCAAACCCTTCCTTACCCCTTCTGCTAGGAAAACTATCACCCAAACCCACCTCATTTCCACCCTTTTCTATGCCTCTATTATATATACTAACCTATCCAAGAACAACCTCTCTAAACTCTCCACATGCTACAATAGTATAGCTAGATTCACTACCAGCTCCCCCTTTAAAACTCACCACTGCCTTAACCTCAAACAACTAGGATGGCTAGAATTGCAAAACCATATACTCTGTCAACAATTACTTATTACTCAGAAGATCCTATATTATCCTAACAACACCCCTATCCTCACTAACCTAATTACACCATATACTAATCTACCTACACTACACTCTGCTACTAAGCTTCTACTTTCCTCAAATAAAGCTAATAACAAAGCCGGTGATTCACTTTTCTCAAACACTGCAGGAAAAATCTGGAATTAGCTTCCTTCTGAACTATCTACCCTTGCTTCTATTTCTCTCTTTAAAAAACATCTTAAAGAACATCTGAAAACTCACTGGCTCTGTCCATGTGCTAACCCAGACTGACATCTTTCTACTTCTTGCTCTTACCCCTATTCGTACTCCTATAACCTATGCCTCCAAATCAAGAAACTACTCTTTCTTTGTAATATGAGATTAACGTAAATATTCTTTGCCCTTATCTGAGACTTCCTCATACCTATTAGTGCATTTTATGTATAACTGTTTAAAATAATGTTATACTAAAAACTTTAATAGATTATACATTTATTATGATAACTGATTTTAGACCAATGTAACCATGTATCGTGATTCTTCTCTATGTTTTTTTATGCTTTATTAACTTTGTCATCGTTTTTTGCTTGGAGCTTTTCTCCCCGGGCCTCTACTGAAAATGGACATATATCCAGCTAGACTAGCCCGGTTAACAAATGTAAAAAAAAAAAAAAAATATATATATATATATATATATATATATATATATATATATATATATATATATACGTAAAAAAAAAATTAAACATAACAGAAACACATAGGACAATAACAAAGAAACTACAACAGGTGACTAAAATACATGCTAATTATGGTCATCCCACACCATTAAAGGCTAAATCGTAAATATAAGCCTTTAGTGCCCATCTGAATCCTATCAACAAGTTGATGCAAATTCAGGCAACCGACACAGTAATGAATACTTTTCAGCAGCTATGTAGTTGATCAAACATACAAACAACTTAATGAGTACTGATTACAAGGGTACATCTAGTGTTGTCTTGGAGTCCACACTTCAGAACAATTTGTACTAATGGTCAGAAAATTAACTTTAATAAGAATCGCTTAATAGATCGCACATAGAGACACACACACACACACACACACACACACACACACACACACACACACACACACACACACACACACACACACACATCCTGACTTGTACATAACAGAAACACACAACTTACAAAGCCTTTTTATCTCTGTTAACTCCATGGTTGCTCAATACAATTAGTTTGTATTTGCAATGCTACACAAATTGCACATCCGTACTATATATAGTCAACCACAGCACAGATGACCACATCAAAAGGGGACTAATAATGAAGTCAACTGAAAAATGCATCTGACTAAATGCATAGTCAACACACTGTATTCCAATTACATGAATATATGTATGTGTGTCTATATAATATACATATATATAGGTTTACTTCAAAGGATCGAAATTTCACAACATCAAACCTCTAATACGTTAAGACCAGATTTATTTATTTACTTACTTACATTTGTTGACCGGGATTGTCCGACTGGACGTAGGCCCATTTTCAGCGGATGCCCGGGGAGAAAAGCTCCACAGTTAAAATAAACAGACAGTAGTTACATTGGATTACATAGTGATTAACAATTTAACATAGCAATTAATTACAGACATATTTACAGATGAAGAACATAGTACATCAGTAGACAACTAGAATCTTTATCTGCGAAGTACATAACAGACATTAACAAATATTACAATAAGAAGTTCCTGCTGTATAATAAGTACTAGGCTTATGAGCATCTGAGCTTGCTATAATCAAGGTACTTAGTGGGGTGGAACGAAAGGTAGTGGTTGGATGGGGTGGGTGATATTAGAGTAGGAGTTGCAAGGGCATAGCCAGCATGTTTTTAGGTGCGCTTTTAGTAAAGTTTTGAAGTGGGTGTATGATGGTACGGAGGTAATTGTGGGTGGGAGGGAGTTCCATAATTTGGCTATGGCGCAAGAGAATAGAGCTTCACCAGCAGAGTTATTGGCTTTAGTGATCTGCAAGTGATTTTTGTTGCTGGATCTTAGTGGTCTGGTGGTGCGATAGGGTTGGTAGGATGCCCCTGTGGCAAATTTGGCAATTTTGTTATAGCAGGTCTCTAGCTTGTTTAGATCGCATTGCCTTAGGTTGGTATATATTGGAGAGGCATAAAGTAGGGTGGAGATAAGGTGGGAATTTGCTATTGAAATCTTTCTGCTTTGGTGAGAAGTTGCTTATTTCTGTATAATGCTCCTAGTAGCTTTGTGGACTTTTTTTATGGTCATGGATATGTGAATGCCATATTTTAGTTTATTGTCTATTTCCACTCCTAGCAACTTGGTGTGTTCAGTTGGGTATATAGTGGTGTTGTCTTTTGCTGTGATGTTAAAGTGAGAGTTGTTTTGAGTATGTTTGGTGGGTTGGAAGATGGGTAGTTTAGTTTTGTTTGGGTTGAGTATTAATTGGGCATCGGATAACCAAGTTTCAACAGAGGAAAAGGCTTCCTTTGTGATTTTTTGCAGTTTGGGTAGGGACTGGGCTGAGCAGATGATGGTTGAGTCATCTGTGTATTGTATGAGGGTGCCACATTTAGTGGCATAGGCTAGATTATTGGTAAAAACAGAGAAGAGTAGGGGTCCAAGGATGGATCCTTGGGGAACCCCTATGGAGACAGGTAGTTGGGAAGATATGTCATTCTGCCATACAACGGATTGTTGCCAGTCAGACAGTTAACTCTGAAACCAGTTGGTGACTGATTGAGAGAAGGATAGGTTATTGAGGACAGAGATGAGTTGTTTGTATGGGACCATGCCAAATGCTTTAGATAGGTCTAGGAAAGTAGCAGAGGAGAGATAGTCATTGTTTTTATGCTGAAGAATAGCGTTAGTAAAGGAGAGTAAGGCAGTGGTGGTGCTATGGTTTTTTCAGAAACCATGCTGAGTATTGGAAAGGAGGTTGTTAGTAAGGAGGTAGTCTGAGACCTGAGAGTGTATGCATCTCTCTAGTATTTTGGAGAGTGGAGAGAAAATAGCTATGGGGCGGTAATTGGTTAGTTCTGTGTAGGGGCCACCTTTGTGGAGGGGAATTATATGTGATACTTTCCACAGTGTGGGAACGTAACTTTCTGACAGAGATTGGTTAATGAAGATGGATACTGGGTAGGCCAGAGCATCAGCTGTGATTTGTAGGTATTCACTTGGGAGGTTGTTTGACACTAATTTGGTGGGCTTAAGTTTAGTTGAGTTTTTTTATGTTGGAGGTAGGTACAGGAGAAAAAGAGAAGGCACTGGGGAGATTACTAGCTGAAGGTGTGGGTTGGAGGGGAGGGGGGTTGTGTTGTTTAGCTAGTGATAGTATGGTTTGTGTGAAGTGTGTGTTGAATGAGGTAGCAATATTTTCGGAGGAGTGAGGGATGTTAGGAGGAGGGGTACTGACTTTACCTGGGTGGAGGATGGAGTTTATGGAGAACCAGAATTGTTTGGGGCTGTGTTGGGAGGAGTCTAGGGCAGACTGATAGTATTGGAATTTGTCCTGTTTTATTAGCTTTTTGACTCCTATTGTGTAGTTCTAGGAATTTCTGTCTAGTTGAGGGGGTTTTGGTTTTGCGCCAGTGCTCCCAGGCTTTATCCCTATTTTTCATTTCTGACTTAGTGATTTTCTGTAGCCAAGGGGAGGGTTGTGCTTTGGTTCTGAAAAGTCTCATGGGGGCATAGTAATTAAGGATACTCAAGAAGGTAGTATTAAAAAATTCAAAAAATATAAGTAGTGCCTCACCAAAGTTCTGCCAATACGAAAAACAGGTACAATGCAGAAATAAAATTGTGGCAGAACACAGCTTGGAATCCAAAAGTAATTAATAAAACCACATAAAACACTGACATATAAACATTCTGCCACGATTTTATTTCAGTATTAAAAAATTCAACTGTCATCAAAGAATGCAACTGGCATCCTCTAAATTATGTTGATGGTTTTGTTTTGGTTTATTTTGAGGTTGGTATATATTATTTCTTCATTGCCTATTTGTAGAGCTGATGATTTTAAGATCTGGATGTTTAGATGCTGTTTAAATATTATAGCTACACCGCCTCCTTTCTTGTTTAGCCGGTCTACTCTTAGTATGCCATAACCGGTAGGGAGTATTTGCTTACTGGTAATGTGAGGTTTTAGCCAGGTTTCTGTCAGGATGACTATATCTGGGGAGTACAAGTCTATGGTGGCATGGAGTTCATGGACTTTGTTGGATATACTTCTAATATTTAAGTTTAGTAGAAGAAGTCACTTGACATTCTATTGGCTGTGATATGGGAGAAGTTGTGGTTTCTAGTCTGATTATGAGGACTGGGGTTGGAGATGGTAGGGCCAGGGTTGGGGTGGATGTCTCCACTTAGGGCTAGTTTTGATATGCATGAGGTTATTAGTTTTTCAGTTTTTGAATGTGTTTGTTTATTAGGGAAACTTTATGATTGTGCTCTGTGGGTAATAGATATGGTGGGGGGTAACTATGTTAAGTTTTTAGGGATGCTTTATGTTTGAGTAATATAGTTGGTAGAATATGTGGGGAGTGCATAGGGATCGTTCTTGAGTTGGTGGGAGGGGAGCTGAGTGAGGGTGAGACATGAGTGGTGGTGTGAGTAGTAGTACAGTGGTAGTGGTTGAGTGGGGGAATGATGGAGCTTTGGTAGGATGTAAGATATACAAGGAGAGTGCATGCAGTGAGCATAGGTAAGGTATGTTTGTACATGTTAGTTGAGGAGGTGTGATAGTAGTGGGAAATGGAGGAGGTAGTGTTGGGTTAGCACTGTGGTTGGCTATTGGAAAGATGGGAGGGGTTTGTGAGTGTAATAAAGGTAGGATCACTGGGGGCAGGAGGGAATAGGGGGCAGGGTGGAGACCGAAGCGGGTAAAGGTCCTGTTGGTTGCTCTTATGAGGGGGCTGGAAACAATCAGGTAACAGAGTAAACTGTTAAATGAATATATGATAGTGACAAAGAGTGGTTGTAGTTTTAAAAATGGTGCCTGCTACAGGTAATATTTATTAACTTTGGGATTGGCTTAAGGTAATAAACAGGGAAGGGGGAGGGGGAGTACAAGGGTGAGAGCAGGCAGTTCTTTTGTACTGCTGTTAATGAGCCAAAGCAAAGACAAGTCTGTGTTTAAGAAACAATCAGAAATGACCAAGGACTGCTCTGAAACTGTAAGTCATTTCTTAACCATTTCATAACCAGATGATTGACGTTGTGAGATATTGGACCTTGTGAATGGAGATCGCCGTACTGTGCAGAATGAGAAATTTACCATTCTCTACACTGTAGTGCGATTTTGGAATTGGTATATTTAAATAGTGGGGAGTGGGGGGAGTGCAGGGGGGCTTGCTTCCCCAGCAAAAAGTGAAATAAGGAGTTTTCACTTGTTAGATTTTTTTTGGCTCAATATTTTACAACTTCAATCCTCTGGTCTTCAATGTTCAGAGGTTTGATGTTGTGAAATTTCAATCCCTTGAAGTAGACCTTGATATATATATATATATATATATATATATATATATATATATATATATATATATATATATATATATATATATATATATATGTAGCACAAAATATCAAATAGAATTAGAATTTGGTCAAGACAGGACTGATAAGTAAATTTGACTTAACCCTATTTAATTGACCACTAAACTCTGCCAGAAAAATATCCTCTTCTCCTTGTAGGAGCTACATGACTGTGCATTTCACTGCTTTAGCATTTTCTAATTCAGTGACATAGGATTGTAATTTTGAATTTATTGTTTGAGTCATTCAGGATTACTGGATATGATCATGTATACATTGTAGCACAGTGTGGTAGTTCTTGCCAGGAAGGTGTGCAAAATGATGTAAATATTGTAAATACGTGCTGTAAATAGAACTGTATCTTTAAATAGTCACATACTACTGTGTATTAGGCAACAAGGTTTTTCTTGGTTTGGTTAATATGTCTTTAGGAAAGCAATTGTGTAATTAAGTGATGGAAATGAATGAGGGGGCTTTAGCCCTACCCGTTCAGAGATGTTGGCCTCTTTAGAGGGGAGACTTTATGTCGGAAACAAAGGTTGCTGGCTCTGCACTACAATAAGAACAAATACTTTACACCTGGACATCTTCCTAAACAGAATCTAGAGAGAAGAGAATTTACCAAGAATTACATCTGCATTATAAACAATAATTCCTGCCCCAGAAGAGAATTACTACACTTTGTGTGACCGACTATTTCTCTTTGTTTATGGGACTCTGGAACCTTGAAAGAAAGAAAGACATTTAAGACAATTTAGGCATATCTCCCGCTATACAAGGCTGGTTTTCCAACTACATAACAGATAGACAACAAATAACCAAATAGCAGCAATCCATCTCTCCTTTCCTCAGCAACAATACTGGAGCCCCACAAGGGTCCATACTGGGTCCACTGCTCTTCATCATTTTCATTAATGATTTCCATACCAACATACCCTGTGCTAATGTCATCCAATATGCAGATGACTCCACCATCATCTGTGTGGCCAAGCCTACTTCAGAACTACTTACACTCACCCAAAATGCCTTCACCTCAACTGAAACATGGATGAATAATAACCATTTAGCCCTAAATGCTAATAAAACTAAACTCATGTTATTCACCCCCCCAAAAAAGCAACACCCTAACCAAAAATGAATTTGCCATCAGCTCTCTCATCAACACTTGCCTCGAAGTAGTCCCATATACCAAACTTCTAAAAGTCATCATAGATGAACACCTAACATTCGACCAGCACATTAACACAAGCATCAAAAAAATATCAGAAACTAGGTATCCTGTACAAGCACAACCACATTCTCATCTATGCAGCAAGACTATCCCTTGCCTCTTCCTTTCTACTTCAATTCATACTCTATGGCGCACTTCTCCTTACTAATATATAATCTTCTCTTAAATCCAAACTGGACTCATGCTACAATAAAATCACCAAATTTGTAACCAGCACTAAACACTCCTCCCTCCACTCTGCATCACTCCAACATCTAAAATGGCTAGAACTTCCCCAGCATCTAACATATCTGCAACTAACCATAGTTTATAAACTAATATATAATCCTTTTAGTTGTCCTGCCCTCTCCTCTCTATTCACCATGTATCACCCAAATAGACCTCTGTGATCATCAATCAAATGCTCCTTAATGTAACAAAACCTAACCTTTCCGCCAGTCAAATGCATTACCCATATGGAATGCTCTCTCTCCTTCAATTAGGTCTACTAGCAACCCTGAATGCTTTAAGACTTTGTTGAAACAACATCTGTTCTCCCATTGGTGCCATTGGCTATGTACGTGTATCAGCACTGACTATAAAAAAAAACTATATTCCTATGCTTCCTACTTTTCCTACATATCTCACTTACGGCTCAGACTCCTCGTATATACATTCGGTGCTTCCAACTTGCTAAGTCTAACATGTGCCACCCAGCCACACATAATGTACCATATCAGTTACCTGCCATATCTTCTATTCATTCTTGATGCCTATATAGCAATAGCTCTAAGGCTACACCTTACTCTCAGAAACTTTAATCTCCTGCCCCCTATCTTTCCCTCTCTTCTGCAAAACTACAATGCTGTATTGTTCACACATTTGCTATTGTCCCATGTCATCAACTGTATTCTTGTTTGGCTTGCATACTTAAAATTTAACATTTGTATAACTAGTATTATCTATTTTATTGTATCACCTATTCTGTAATGTAGTGTTCTGTACCATCGCTGCCTGCTTTCTGTATTTTGATTCTGTAGCTTAATCATGTTGTTTGTTTTTGGAGATTTTCTCCCTGGGCCTTTACAGAAAATGCGCTAATCCTGGTCCAGTAGACCTCCTGGTAAACAAATGCAAATAAATAAATTAATTAATTAATAAATAATAAAGACAGTAGTTTGCATGACTGTCTGGTTATCACTACAGAATGTTATTAAGTGTACGTGCTTGTCTATGAAAAGTCTGCAGCACTTAGTTTTTGTTTTATTTTACAATACAATTATTTATTTCACGAATTCCAGACTTTGGTGATTTAATATACCACACATACACACACACACACACACACACACACACACATGTATTAGTGTGTGTGTGTGTGTGTGTGTGTGTGTGTGTGTGTGTGTATATATATATATATATATATATATATATATATATATATATAGATATATATAGATATATATATATATATATATATATATATATATATATATATATTCACTTTATAATCTCAAAAGACTGAAATCTCGAATTTCAGTATCTCCGAACATTCAAAATACCGAAACCCCAAAAGCGCGAAACTCAAAATCGCAACTTTTACATGCATCCTCCACCACACAAACAAACACACATACACCTTCCTCCCCACACTACAATAAACAAAACACACGCAAACACAACAACACATATACATGCACCTACCCTACATATAAGCAGGGGGGCAAGCTCCCCTGCAGCCCCCATGTGGGGGGCTGTGCCCCACATCCCCGCTACTTATATATACTAATTCTGAGGTCACACTAATAAGACAAAGACACTAAACCCACCACTACACACTCTACATTCCCCTCGCAAAAAAAGACATCACATACGTACAAACACCACCACTCTCAACACTTACACACTCACACTCTTGCCTACATACCGTAACCTACACCTACAACTTCCCAACATACTCACACACACTAAAATCCCTGCCCAAAACACTTAAAAAATAAACACTTACCTGAACCTCCAGCTGTCCATTAACACAGCGCACTACCACAACCATTGATTCGACATTTCCGGATGCGGTCATGTGGACTTTTGAGCAACTGGGCTTTTGAGATTTTAGTCTCGAGATACTGAAATTCAAGATTTCAGTATTTCAAGATAGTGAAGTGCATATATATATATATATATATATATATATATATTATATATATATATATATATATATCTGTGTATACATATATATCTGTGTATACATATATATATATATATATATATATCTGTGTATATATATATATATATATATATATATATATATATATATATATATATATATACATATATATATGTGTGTGTGTGTGTGTGTGTGTGTGTGTGTGTGTGTGTCTGTGTGTATTTGTGTTTGTGTTTATCTAGATATATATATATATATATATATATATATATATATATATATATATATATGGGTTCACTACATAATCTCGAAGTTTTGAAATACCGAATTTCCCGAAACCCCTAAATACCGAAACTACACAAGCGCGAAATTTAAAATCCCGAACATCTAACACACATACAGCACACACATACACATACACATACACACAGCTTTCCCCCACAATCAAAAATATCACACTACATTACAGATAAGCAGGGGGGCTGCGCCACCACACAGACACACAAGGCAAACTCACACCCACACGTTATAGTCCCTCATGCACACACACATCACAGTCATACACTTTCACACACTAAATCCCCTCACAAACACACTTACACACACATACTTACCTGAACCGCAACACCATCACTAATTCAATATCTCCGTACATCGGGATTTTGAATTTCGCGCTTCTGATCTTTTGGTATTCCGGGGTTTCGGCTACATGGTCTCGAGCTTTTGAAATTCGGTATTTCAAAAGTTCGAGATTCTGTAGTGAACCCATATATATATATATATATATATATATATATATATATATATTATCCAGCACCTTTAGTAGAACACTGTTGGTTTCAGGAAATTAGGTTTTTAGTTGTCACATTGTATATGTCAGAAACTAGTTGGGTTGAAATAATCACCCAATTTTTAAATAAATTTCAATTAATTTTTAAACAATTTTTTGCTAAACATGATTTTAATCATCATTGTATATATGTATGTTCTATATTTAACAACAGTGTATTTAATGGGTACTGCTACGCAGTCATTTACATTCATTTATTTATTCATTTCAATTTGCACATGTTTAAGTTGGTTTGGCGTTCACCAGAGGTTTGGTGACATTTTTAGTAATGAGCTAATTAATGAAGTGCACTTGCGCTATAAATATCTGTGTTGATTTTCAAACTGTCACACTTGAAAAAGCCCGGTAAGACCGGGCGAAAGCGCTCGTGGATATATTTGCTTGTTTGTGGTGTTGATGCAATAAAGCGGTTGATTGTTCGTACTTGGATCTTTGAAGGCTATTTTTAGCAGTTACAACATTTCATGCTTTTGCACTTTACCATTTGGGGCTATTTATCTGAAAATTTGGTGTTTGGAGCGTAACAGCATGCTCGGATTGTGTTCTCGGCTTTGGACCTGGATGCTCTTTTTCTTACTTGTTCCTGGTTCATAATTTTATAGGTTCATAGGTTCATAGGTTTATACTAGGCTATCTGCCCTAAGGCATTTATAAGCCTAGCCCAAATTATTGTGGCTTACGCCACCCCTTATATGAAAAAATACTGTGCCCATTAGTTTGTTGTGCCTCTGTCCAGCAGTGACCCAGAGATGATTCCCGGGGTAAACCTACGATCTCCCATCCACAGGTCTAGATTTCTCTTGAACAGAGTCAGCGAGGTGCTCTACCTCACATGGACCGGGATTTTATTCCACAGCATAGGGAGTCTCTGAGTGATAAATCTATCCCTCCAGCACGTCCTATTTATATCCGTGCTAAGGTTTAAGTCGCTTGCTCTAGTGGTTTTGGTGGATTTGGATTTTTGAGGTGGAGCATGTCCATTAATTCCGGTTGGACATGGCCTTGTATGTCAGGCACATGTCACCTCTGAGCAGACGGTATGCGACTGAATAGAGCTGGAGTTTCTTCAATCTGGCAGCATATGACAGATTTTGGAGTCCCTTTATCCTTTTGGTGAGGAACTTTTGGGGTCTCTCCAATTGCTGCAGATGTCGGGTGAGATACATCCCGAATGGGGCATTGTACTCGATCATTGGTCTGATAAGTGAAGAGTACAGGGAACAATGACCTCACTAGATCTGGATGTGAATCCCTTCATGATCAGGTGGGCAATGTAGAAGGTCTTTCTAACCACTTTAGCAATGTGAGTGTCAAAGAAAGGCCACTGTCAACCTGGGTCCCCAGGTCCCTGATAACCTCTTCTGTGCTTAGTGGATTGCCACCTATATGGTAGCTTGGGGTTACCTTGTTTTTCCCGAAGGGTATGACTATACATTTTTGGCGTTTAACTTCAGGCCATGGCTCTGGCACCAGCTATCTGTTTCCGTGAGTCCCTTCTGAAGGATATCAGTGTCCGATGCACTTTCCACTATGGCCAGTTTGCAGTCATCTGCAAACTTTGTCAGCCAAAGTCCTCCCATGTTGGCCTGTACTTCTGAGAAGTAGATGCCAAACAATAGGGGCCAAGGACCGAGCCCTGTGGGACACCACTTGTGACCGGCTTGGAGTCTGACACAGCGCCAGCAACTCTAACCCTGTGGGTTCTGTCCTTAAGCCAGTTTGCAACCCATCTTGTGACATATGGGTTTACATTTAAGCTGGTAAGTTTTTCTACAATACCGAGTGGGGTATTGTGTCAGCCTTTGCAAGGTCAAGGTAGGCTGTATGGACTGCCTTTCCTCATCAATGGCCTTGGTGACTATTTCAAGAAGTCGACCAAGTTCAAAAGGCATGATCTTCCCTTGACAAAGCCAAACTGGGTCGCGTGCAATGTCTGCAAGTCCCCTATATCTTTTTATAAATATATATATATATATATATATATATATATATATATATATATATATATATATATTTTTATATATATATATATATATCTATATATATATATCTATATATATATATATATATATATATATATATATATATATATATGTATATATATATACATATACATATAGATAAATGGATAAATGGGTGCCATTTAATCCATCATGAGACCAAGTTGTCAGATAGGTTAAGCTTTGTCCTGACCAAAACTGGTTTTGTGTGAGAGATTGTGATAGAGCAAGGATTGGGACTATGCATTTTTTCTGGTTTTGTTGGATCTCAGAGGGGGTTTATATAATGAGGTAGAGGTGTGGAGGCAGAGGGGTTTTGTTTTCTATACACTATGTGTGCTTAAACATGAGAAACATTAAGAGTAGTACTGACCTCTGTGTTACCACTGGACAGAGGAAAAATGCATTTACTTATTTATTTGTTTTATTTTATTCATATTTGTGTAACGAGGTAGTGCACTGATCCTAGCAGACCATTTGCAATCACAGCCTGAATGAATAGGACCACATAAGAAATGAAGGATATATAGTTACATTTCGAAGGAGATACTAAAAATATGTATGTATGTATTTACAGCTGCATGAATATGCTACAACATTTAGTTCAAGAAGCTGTTTACAAAGTCAAAACATAGCTGGAAAAATGGAATTATACTTAACCGAGTAGCCATAATGACTGAGATGGCTTATGCTACAGGGACAGCAGCATATCATTAGATAGACAGGCATAAAGGCAACAGAACAGGCAAATCAGAATAGTTGCAGCAAAGGATACCCTGGGGGGGGGCAGAGAAATGATGAGAGAGGCATGCAGAAGGAAGAGGAGTAGAAAGGAGAGGAAGTGTGAGAGATGCAAAGGGATGGGGTAAGTAGGAGGGCAGTAAGTAAGGGGATGAGAAGATGAATAGGGATAAAGGGGTGTGAAACAGTTACTGGCTTCATAAAGTGACCTAAGTGAGTGCAATTGCACTTTGTTTGGGTGAACAGGTGTTCCTTGAGCAGTTGTCTCAAGTCTGAGGACTTTTGGACATTCTGAAAGGATAGGCAATTGGCTGTGAACTTGATCAGTTTTTTCAGCGAATCTTGATTTGACTGATTGTGTCCTTGATTCAGTCAATATATACACACATACAAACATACACATGTATACACACACACACACACACACACACACACACACACACACACACACACACACACACACACACGTACACAGTGTCATCGTGGAGGGTCTTGTGTGCCCCAATACACTTCACAGCAGTGTCATTTCGATATTTATGGTGCTAAAATAGCCCACCTTGTTTAATAGATAAGAGATGAGGAACCACTAAAAGAATTTCCCCAAAAAATATTGAAATCATGACAAAACCTAAATGGACCATACCTGTCGATTGTTTAGATTTGCACAAATATTATCAGACTTACCTCTAAGTAGTGTGTAGGTTTCAGATCCTGACTTCACAGTCTGTCTGGTCTCACTCATATTCTCTAGTTACCCATTGCACAAGGTCCATTGTGGGTGCACCAATATTCACAAATTACCAGTTGAGTAATGTGTAGCCAGTGTTTTTCTTTGTGGAGAAAAGATATGCCTCAGTACAATGAAGAGTCATAGAGAGTGAAAGCTGCAGAAATTAGTCAGCTTTTCTGGAAAACATGGTTGCTGGTTCTTGTGTGGGTGCCACCTGCTGTTCTGTCCTTTCACTGGAATACTGCAATGCTCATATATAGAATGATGGTGTTACCTAGAAGGACATGACTGGGAAAATTAGCCTGCAGGATTCAAACCTATGATGTAAACCACTACTTGATTTCTATGCATTTCCTGGGTTCTCCATAACAAACATCATGCTCAGACACAAGAAGTTGTATAAGTATACATGGTACCAAAGAACCCAGGGCTGAAGTCCAGGAATAAGTCCAGCAATAGAATGTTTGGTCATGTCCTCAGACTTTAGACAATATAAGCCAAGCCATAAGTGAAGAAGAGGTAGCACTATGGGTATTGGCTGGACAAGACCTGGGATACCTGAACAGGGAGAGAGGAACTTCTGACAGCACCTTTCAGAGGCTTCTACAAGAAATCATTTTCAACTTCTAGATCTAAGAAAACATCAACTACTGTATCTACAGACTAAAGACATGGAGTTTAAATTAACTGCCTTCAAAATCTCAGTTTTTTGAAGCAACAGTAAAGAGATGCAGTGGTGGGTGAATCATACCTGTCACATTGCTAACACCTGGACACCTTTGTGGAAATTGGTGCCGAGCAAAGCTGTTAAGTTGGAGAAGATAGCATTCCAAGCACTGATAATAGAGATGTCACATGATTCAGATGAAAGGTATCCACAAGCTAAGAAGATCAGCAGTTTAGGTATCCACCATGAAAGATTAAACATGGGAGAAGTTTGCTAGACCATGGAATGAAAACAAGCACACGCAAGCACAACACCAGAGGGTAAAGATTCCTGTGGTTGTATAAATGTGATAAATAACTCCCAAAAATAGAACTAAATATAACATCCACGGGAATCAAGCAAACGGTCAACAACAAAACTTTTCAAAATGAAAGAACGCAGACTATAAAACCAGTCCAAGTTTAATGATAGAAGTAAGCGCTTTCACCTTTCGACTTCATCAGACATGATTTAAAAAAACAATCTGTCATTTAAATATACAATCCTTGCATTCAATTGGTGAATAAACCAGTGACATCATTTAAACAGATATTCTAAAAAAATAAATGTTTAGACATCTATAGTGTATAATCAACTCAGGCGCTAACAGCGTGTGCTATAAATACATGAAAAATACATAAAAATACAACATAAAAACATAAATATCTTAGACTAGCACCTAATAACTCTATAACAAATATAAAATAAATTAATAATTATAAATTACTCCACTTAAATAAATAAAACAAAATTATAATACTTATAATTTCAGCCATCAATAAGGGACATAAGCAAAATAATAATCAGTTTTTCAAGCAGACACTGTAACTCTTCGCTTCCGTAATATGGGTTTTAATGAGGCTTTATCATTCAGCCCAGGCACACTATCTGCTAAACATCTAATGATCCACCTAAGTTCACTTTTTCAGTTATGGTAACAATGTCACCACCTCGTATACTCGATTTAAAGGCTTGCATAACTGAAAAAATGAAAGTATGACTTGGGCCCCTATCTATAAAATGTTTCGCTAGAGCATTAGTATGGGTACCAACAATCATATGATAAACATGTTCCCGTATGCGTTCCCTAAGTTTCCTATTAGTCTTTCCTATATAGAAACACTCACAGGAAACGCACCTAGCTAAATAAACAACATGTTCACTCTGACAATTAGTAATGGTATGAAAGGTGAACTCTTCCCCTGTAACTGGATGTACAAACAAGGTCCTCTCATCTATGTATGGACACTGTTTACACTTCTTACAGGGATGTGTGTTCCCTAAATCAAAAGAAGAATGATGGGAGGCCCTGTCTAATGGACGTTGACAGAGCATACGCTTCAAATTCTTCCTATTCCTAAATACATAACCTGGTTTAGGTCCTACTACTTTACTAATATTCTCATCTAATAGAAGTATATCCCAATACTTCTGGAATGCATCCTTAATATTCCCTACATCTGAGGTGTAAAACATTGATATCCTCAAGTCTCCCATATTATAGAGGCTCTGTACCTGGTTCTCAGTGGACCCTCCTTCAGAAAAATATGGTTTGGCTCTAGTTGTTCTAAGTGAAGTTGCAACACTAATAGCTTCATCAACTTCACATTGTCTATAGCGTCTCTCCAATAACTTTTCCTTGAGATTAGAGACTTCCAATTCAAAACCATCATCAGTCGGATTAAGTTTTGAGGCCCTCATGGCCTGACCCTTTACTAAATTCTTAAAAACGAATGGAGGGTGCATGCTATCCCTATGAAGTAGTGTATTCCTATAACACGCCTTACGATAGATGGCTGTGTTCAACAAGCCATTACCAAGCCTATGTCCACATCAAGGAAAGAGATTCTATATCTAGAATAATTGACAGTAAAACTAAGAAAACTAGTCAAATTGTTAACAACTGATACCAACGAAAGTAAATCTTCTTTAGTGCCAAACCAAATGAAGAACAGGTCGTCTACAAAACGTTTATAGAACAAAACATTACTTCGGAACTCAGGTAGAGAAAAGAGTTGTTCTTCCTCCCATTTAGCCATCACTATATTGGCGTAGCTGTTGGCACATGAAGTGCCCATAGCTACGCCATCATTCTGTAGAAAAAACTCATTGTTGAAGGTAAAGACATTATTCTGCAGGACCGTCTCTAAAAAGAGAGTTAACTGGTCTATTACAACAGGAGTCAAATCTGAGTGTTCAGTCAAATACTGATGTCCCATAGATATTCCCAAGTCATTGGGAATTACTGTGAACAGACTCTTTACATCCATGGTGACAAGAATGTAAGGTATGTCATCAGGTATTCCCCTGGTAAATGTATATAACTCCAAAAGAAATTGCTTACTGTCCCTTAAAATAGTGGAATTCGCATCGACTACTGGTCTAAGAAAATAATCCAAATATAATGACAGGGGTTCTGTGACCCAGCCTCTCCCAGCTACTATTGGGCGTAAAGGTGGTTTCTCCAGAGACTTGTGAATCTTGGGGAGGCCCTGAATAGCTGGGATAAGTGGCTTATTAACTCTCAAAAATTTCAATAAAGTATCATCTATATCACAACATTTATAAAGATCATCTAACATGTCATAAATCTTAAATATCTTGTTGATGACATCATCTAATTCAGTCCTAGAATAAGAGGTCCTATCACTCAACATTAACCTCATATTATCTAGATAATCATCTAGGTCCATTACAACAATAGGACCTCCCTTATCTGCGGGACGAATGACTATCGAAGAATCCTTTTAGAGATCAGACAAAGCTCTTCTCTGATGGAAACTAAGATTCTGTCTACATTGTTTTCTACCTTTCAATTTATTAAACTTACTTAGTTTATGTAGATCTTGTTCCACTAACCTAGTAAAAGTATCTACCAATGGATGTAAGGAAGGAACATACAGGCTTGGAGTGCGAAAAATCTTACTATTATCTTGCCCACTAGCTTCCGCAAATTCCAACTTTAATTGTACATTTCTTGCAAAAAGTCTGGTATCTAAAACCATGTCTGTAATATTGCTTACCCCACTGGGAATAAATGTTAATCCTTTGTTTAGAACTTGGATCTCATACTTAGTTAAAACCTTATGAGATAAATTAAGTACTAAGGATTGGGAGCTCGTTCCCACATCTTCTTGAGGGTGAGTCCAGTGTGTTCTCCTCCCGAACCCTTCCGTTTCATTTTCTCTCTTCTGTATGTTCTCTGTCTCTGCATTTGCTGGGGGGTATTTATAGGGAAAGGGGCAGGTGTACTAGGCCTATCCACATTCAATAATGTAGATGGGGGAACAGTGGAAGTAATTATCCGCCTAACTACTGGTTCAACTAAAGACTGGGAATGGTTAATATTAATATTACAATTGTCACCTACATCATTCAAATCATTTCCACCAGACAATGTGTCAGAAAAAACTGGAGGCTCTACATTTCAGCCATCCTCATTCACAGTGACCATATTAGTTGTTAATTGTGGAGCATTACTAACCCTCACTGTCTCTACTGAACTCACATTCAAAGTAGTAACAGGCAATCGTGATGCTGAAACAACATTGCTATTGTTATTAGTCTCATTATTACTCCTAGGCCAGGTAAAGACATGGCCTAGTTTAAAGACTCTAGTGCCTCTATTAATTTTGTTCTTCTTCTGTTCCAACAATCTCCTTTCGTACAAATTAACATTGTCCAAAAGTCTGTCCATTGCTTGCTCAACCTTAAGACCTGAGAATTTAGACATAACACTTTCTTGTTGTTTAGTCAAATGATTCCTTAGTTTATCTTCCTCTGGACCAAAAAAATCATTTAATAATCACATATAGTTATAGCTAAGTTCAAGATTAAGCTGCTGCCATTGATATAACAAGCTGGGATACAAGTTACCTGTCGTCGGCATCTTCATAATGCGCAACCCCCTCGGCACTATCTTCCTGTCCAAACAGGCCTCGAAGTGCTGGCGTTGCAATTGCATTCGCTTGAGCTTGAGGAAATCTAGCTCCAATCTATTCATCTCCTCATATAAACCGACTAAATTGTTCTCATCATTAATACCAGGTTCATTCTCTCCCACAGGCTTGTAGGATAACAACAAGTTCTCACGACCAGCTACACACTCAATAAAGCGTGTAGAACACCCTTTGCTGACTTCATGTCCACGTAATGTATACGGCAGCTCAATAGTATCAATCCCTGTGCCGTTCATGCTCCCTCGGTACAGCGTAGATAAACAGAAGAATAAAAACAAGCACACGCAAGCACAACACCAGAGGGTAAAGATTCCTGTGGTTCTATAAATGTGATAAATAACTCCAAAAAATAGAACTAAATATAACATCCACAGGAATCAAGCAAACGGTCAACAACAAAAAATTTTCAAAATGAAAGAACACGGACTATAAAACCAGTCCAAGTTTAATGATAGAAGTAAGAAGCTTTGTCTGATCTCTCAAAGGATTCTTCAGTAGTCATTCGTCCTGCAGATAAGGGAGGTCCTATTGTTGTAATGGACCTAGATGATTATCTAGATAATATGAGGTTAATGTTGAGTGATAGGACCTCTTATTCTAGGATTGAGTTAGATGATGTCATCAACAAGATATTTAAGATTTATGACATGTTAGATGATCTTTATAAATGTTGTGATATAGATTATACTTTATTGAAATTTTTGAGAGTTAATAAGCCACTTATCCCAGCTATTCAGGGCCTCCCCAAGATTCACAAGTCTCTGGAGAAACCACCTTTACGCCAGATAGTAGCTGGGAGAGGCTGGGTCACAGAACCCCTGTCATTATATTTGGAGTATTTTCTTAGACCAGTAGTCGATGCGAATTCCACTATTTTAAGGGACAGTAAGCAATTTCTTTTGGAGTTATATACATTTACCAGGGGAATACCTGATGACATACCTTACATTCTTGTCACCATGGATGTAAAGAGTCTATTCACAGTAATTCCCAATGACTTGGGAATATCTATGGGACATCAGTATTTGACTGAACACTCAGATTTGACTCCTTTTGTAATAGACCAGTTAACTCTATTTTTAGAGACGGTCCTGCAGAATTTACCTTCAACAATGTTTTTTTTCTACAGAATGATGGCGTAGCTATGGGCACTTCATGTGCCAACAGCTACGCCAATATAGTGATGGCTAAATGGGAGGAAGAAGAACTCTTTTCTCTACCTGAGTTCCGAAGTAATGTTTCGTTCTATAAACGTTTTGTAGACGACTTGTTCTTCATTTGGTTTGGCACTGAAGAAGATTTATTTTCATTGGTATCAGTTGTTAACAATTTCACTAGTTTTCTTAGTTTTACTGTCAATTATTCAGTATAGAATCTCTTTCCTTGATGTGGACATAGGCTTGGTAATGGCTTGTTGAACACAGCCATCTATCGTAAGGCGTGTTATAGGAATACACTACTTCATAGGGATAGCATGCACCCTCCATTCGTTTTTAAGAATTTAGTAAAGGGTCAGGCCATGAGGGCCTCGAGACTTAATTCGACTGATGATGGTTTTGAGTTGGAAGTCTCTAATCTCAAGGAAAAGTTATTGGAGAGACGCTATAGACAATGTGAAGTTGATGAAGCTATTAGTGTTGCAACTTCACTTAGAACAACTAGAGCCAAACCATATTTTTCTGATGGAGGGTCCACTGAGAACCAGGTACAGAGCCTCTATAATATGGGACACTTGAGGATATCAATGTTTTACACCTCAGATGTAGGGAAGACTAAGGATGTATTCCAGAAGTATTGGGATATACTTCTATTAGATGAGAATATTAGTAAAGTAGTAGGACCTAAACCAGGTTATGTATTTAGGAATAGGAAGAATTTGAAGCATATGCTCTGTCAACGTCAATTAGACAGGGCCTCCCATCATTCTTCTTTTGATTTAGGGAACATACATCCCTGTAAGAAGTGTAAACAGTGTCCATACATAGATGAGAGGACCTTTTTTGTACATCCAGTTACAGGGGAAGAGTTCACCTTTCATACCATTACTAATTGTCAGAGTGAACATGTTGTTTATTTAGCTAGGTGCATTTCCTGTGAGTGTTTCTATATAGGAAAGACTAATAGGAAACTTACGGAATGCATAAGGGAACATGTTTATCATATGCGTGTTGGTACTCATACTAATTTTCTAGCGAAACATTTTATAGATAGGGGCCCAAGTCATACTTTCATTTTTTTCAGTTATGCAAGCCTTTAAATCGAGTATACGAGGTGGTGACATTGTTACCATAACTGAAAAAAGTGAACTTAGGTGGATCATTAGATGTTTAGCAGATAGTGTGCCTGGGCTGAATGATAAAGCCTCATTAAAACCCATATTACGGAAGCGAAGAGTTACAGTGTCTGCTTGAAAAACTGATTATTATTTTGCTTATGTCCCTTATTGATGGCAGAAATTATAAGTATTATAATTTTGTTTTATTTATTTAAGTAGAGTAATTTATAATTATTAATTTATTTTATATGTGTTATAGAGTTATTAGGTGTTAGTCTAAGATATTTATGTTTTTATGTTGTATTTTTATGTATTTTTCATGTATTTATAGCACACGCTGTTAGCGCCTGAGTTGATTATACACTATAGATGTCTAAACATTTATTTTTTTAGAATATCTGTTTAAATGATGTCACTGGATTATTCACCAATTGAATGCAAGGATTGTATATTTAAATGACAGATTGTTTTTTAAATCATGTCTGATGAAGCCGAAAGGTGAAAGCGCTTACTTCTATCATTAAACTTGGACTGGTTTTATAGTCCGCGTTCTTTCATTTTGAAAATTTTTTGTTGTTGACCGTTTGCTTGATTCCCATGGATGTTATATTTAGTTCTATTTTTTGGAGTTATTTAGACCATGGAATAACACTATTGGATGGTCTTATGGAAGTTCTGTCAAATCATTCAGCACCGCAGAAGAAGCAGATGGGACCTTAGTTGGGCTGTTCCAAACATGGGTAGGAAATTGTCACCCACTACTACAGAGACCATCAGGAGACAGAAGTGAGATTAGGAGCAACTCTTTGACATGATAAATATACCTTCCATTCTGAAAGCATTGCCTGAATTCTTGAGTGTGCTACAGTCCACCAGTATAGACAAAAAAATCAATAGCCACAGGTCTCCATAGCAGTAAGTCTGTTGGTATTAATAACTTCCACCTAGAGATGTTGAAGGCACTGGGTAGAAGTGCAGTGGTGTACTTAATGTGCTTCTTCATTGTGGCACTGAATGATGGGAAATGCTGAATTTTCAATGTGACTGTTGCACAGCCAAAGAAATTGCACTAAAGATACATACCACTGGTCACTTATTGGAGCATTAATCACACTAGATGTACAAGCCCCAAATTATGTGAAGAATTATTGGATGCCCCTCAGAACATTCTACTAGAGCATACCTCTCAACTGTCCTGTATTTTGCAGAACATATCAAATTTAAGACTTAAATGTAAGTCTGGTTTGAAACACCAGGACACAAGTAAATCATGATTTTACAGCTTTGATTTTTATTTTATTTATTTATATATTTATGTATTTGATTACTGTTACAGCTGTGGGCAAAATACAGCCAACGACTGCACCAACAGGAGATGAGATGAGAAATGTTCTGTGTGAGACTTAAGGAAAGGCCTCATTGTCCTACTTAGAAGGGACTCCATGCAGCTGATAATGGTCACTCAGTCCAATACCACCAACAGCATGTATGGTTTAGTAAGTGCCATATCAGGGGATGTTTTTGTATTTGCACTAATATAGAGCTGTGACTACAGTGCAGTTCTGAAGTGGGTGAGGGTGGAGTGTTCCCAAAAGCACTAGCAGGTCCCTACCTTGTACCGCAAATTTCAAAAGCAGAACTGAGAGCCACTTAGTTGACTTCAAAGAAGAGGAAACTCATAAATTAAGGATCATTAACTCAGAAGTACTTACATTAGTGTATGGTAGGAATGTGGTGAAGTATATTGTTATGTTTAAGTCAATAGTGTAAATAAAAACATTCAGTTTCATACAGTGAGATGCATTTTGACTTGGGGACCTTTACTTTGAGGAAAACTGGTGAATATTAGCAGATCTATAATTTACAGTACTAGAGATGCAGATTATAAACCCACTAATATTTATCAGTTCTCTTCAAAGTAATGTCAGTACTACAGCAAGTATGTGCATGTGGCTGTATCACTTGTCTGCTTGTGTATGGGGAATTGCCATGTTATTTTGCATCTTTCCATTTCACCTTTAACAATATGGCAATTCGGTTTTCCTATTTGGTTTGTGTTTATAAAGAAACTTTTGTGTATCTGAATGGATGTCACAGAAAATTATACTCAGCATAGTATTTTTAAGATTTAGATGCACAACATACAGTGCTTTACTTTTGATGTATACAAAGTCTATTTTTGTTTTGCAGATATTTTTTAAGTTAGAAAAATTGCATTAATTTGGAAATGATGAATGTCTTTTGCATCCTGACTGGAATGCTTTGTCATGCTAGTTTGAAATGCAGAAAAATATCTATAGCCTGCGGGCTTAAGAAATGAAATATTGAATCCTTTTCCTAGGTAGTCCTTCAGCCAAGTATGCTGCAGTTATGATGACTATTGATCTATTTTTATTTGGAATATTTATACAGCTATTCTAATCATAAACTTAATGCAGTTGACTGCTAGCACTGACTGTTTTAATTCTCAGGTGGTGGTGGTGATTTGTGTGTGTGTGTGTGTGTGTGTGTGTGTGTGTGTGTGTGTGTGTGTGTGTGTGTGTGTGTGTGTGTGTGTGTGTGTGTGTGTGTGTGTGTGTGTGTGTGTGTGTGTGTGTGTGTGTGTGTGTGTGTGTGTGTACATGCTGAGAAGCTTTTTTCTTTGATTAGTACTTGAGGCCATCATGGAAAAAAGTATTTTACTCCAAGTGGTAACATCCTACAATCTACTGAAGGGGAGGAGATATGCTATTAAGTACCTAATTTGCATGCTATTTGGCCTTCTAGAGCTTTCCAAATTTCTGATGTTTGCAGGTTGAGAGGAATGTTCCAGGGCTGCAACAATTAGTTCTATTGTGCTGATTATAATAGTGTAGGACTAGTCTAACTTACTAATGTAGCATGAATGAAAGCAGGCCTAAGAGTCCTGTTGAAACTTCAGACAGCTCCTTTGCACTGTTTATTTCCACTTACTTGTTTACTGTTTCTTACTTTTGTTGGTGACAAGGATTGGAAAACCTGGAGGTCTGCTAGCAATTAATTTGTAATATTAGGCGAGGTCACTATCATACTGAGCAATCATGCCTTAGTGCATTTTGTTGGACTTAAAGTTTTGTAATCCTAGCTACTTGGGAGGCAGAGGTTGTTGGATTAAGTTACATGCTGTGATAGGCCGAGAAACAAAACGGTGAACCTACAGAAACAAATAAAAACAAAAACAAAACAAACAAAAAAAAAAAAAACAAACAAAAAAAAGTTGAATCTGATCAGTTAATCTCTCCTGTTGCGCCAGAATGTAAATCTGGTTCAAGCCAGGGTAACTAGTTTTGTTGCTGGCATGTCAAATTTATAGTATCCAAGACTCATCCTTTTTTCCTGCCTTCTAGATCTCTGAAATAACCTTTCCTTGCATGTTATGCAGTGTGACTCACTTTCTTCCTTCAAACATAACCTAGACGACTCAATAAATATCTACAAATTTACTGTGGGATTGACTGGGAGGGCCCTCCTAGGGAAAGTATGGCTTGATGGTGGGTATTAACAAGAATGCAAATGATCATACTTCATAATAGCCTTGGTGGGAGTGGCCAGCAGTTAAACATGGAGGAGTGAAATAGCTCTGCTTTCTAACACATAGGGGGGGATTCAGTAATCCCCCATGAAGGATGAACGAAGTCCTACTCGGAGACTGCCGTCTAAGAGTTAGACATCAGCGCATCATGCATATGCATGAGGGCATGCAGACTGAACTCCCAGGCTAACACGGAGCATGTAGGAGTGCAGGGGGCGTGTCAGACTTCCGAGCAGTCCAAATATCCATGCCCCTGCAAGTGCCTACCTCTGCAAATGTCAGCAGATATGAGCAAGTCCGCTCAAATGTGTATACCCCCAACACTACACTCCCCCAGATTAAAAAGCCCTGTATAAATGAAATAAAATGTAAAACAATTTTTTTTTATTAGTCACGATATAGCTGCCCATATTTGCGCGTGTGTGCATGGGTGTGCCCATTGCTTAGCTACAGTTAGCAGTTTAGACATCAAAGAGGATAATAAACAACTTATATGCAAATTAATCCAAATAGCAATAGTGTAGTGGTAGAGCCTTCGCCCAAAGAGGAGGCATTCCCAGTTCGAGTCCCACCACTCCCCTCTTCGTTTTCAGTAGGAAATCCGTGCATAAAAATAAATCCTGACATTTACCTTTTAAATCATATTCGAATGCATCGCAATGGCCTATGTAGTAGTGAACGATATTATAAATATATATAAGAAAGTGAAATATTCATGCATACTAATGAATGCATAAGTAACTTGTCTTAAGCAATGTGAAGCACTGCTAAGCAACATTTACCGCTAAGCACTGCTTTAACTAGCGCAATATAACTGCCCATAGCTAAGCACTGCTTTAACTAACGCAATAGCTTTGCGCGGAGCTGCACATCGCGCCAACTAGCGAAAACCAAACATGTTTGCGTGGAGGTGCGCACCACGCCAACTAGCGAAAACCAAACATGTTTGCGCGAAGGTGCACACCGCGCTAACTAGCGCAATGTCGGGCAATATAGGGCAACGTCGGGCAACATAGAGCAACATCGAGCAATGTTGGGCAAAGTTGAGCAAAGTCAACTAAACACAGCCACACCCCCTACTGGTCAGGCCAGTAGTAAAATAAAAAAGCAATGACAGGTATCGAACCCGGGATAGTGTGCACCATAATCACAGTACTAATCCACTAAACCATGACAGCATTTGATGTGCATGGACTATCAACACACATAAACATATGAATCAAAGTTTACCCAGTGCTAAGCAGGTGTGCACTCAGTTGAGAACTTTAAAATCCGGCCAATCACAAATAAGTGCAGGAAGTGAGGCATATATAAGCTCCATCAGTGGGAATACTCTCCATAACTGGTTGCAGCTCCCATCTGCTGGCAGCAATGGCTGGTGTTGGAGAGGGATCTCGCTTCAGAGCACAACACCGGGGCATTGAGGAGTCAAAACTGATGGTTTGCTTCCTCATCCATCGTCATGATGCTAGACTCCTGCAGGGCCAGTTTCATGGCACGGAATACAAAGCAGAGGCCTGGAAACATCTTGCACATGAACTCACCAGTGCCACAGGCATCCCTTGGACTGGTGAGCAGCTCAGACATCACCATGCAGACCTGAAGAGATGCAAGCAGGACCTACTGAACCAATGGATACAGGAGGCCCATGGGATGCAAATGCCCCACTACTGAGTAGGTAGCCATGGACTGAAGTATGTACAAATTGCTAGTGTAGTAGATTTTATGGATAGGTATATGCCTCAATATCACTTCATTTACTTCACAGCTGCAGGTGTCCGTGCTGCGAATCAGCAAGCCTATGCAGATAGGCTGCTAAGGCTGTGCCACCAGGCAGGTTAGTAATTTCTCTGCATGTACTGTTTTATAAAATAAGTGAGAGAGCCTGGCTAAAAGTGTCTCAGCCCAATAATAAAGGTATAATAAGGGTTGAATAACCTCTCTGCATGAACTGTTACGTAAAATAAGTGAGAGAGACTGAAAAGAGTGTTGTAACCCATTAATAAAGGTATAATAAGTCCTGAATTATTTCCCTGCATGTATTGTTATATAGAATAAGTGAGAGAGCCAGAAAAAGAGTGTTGTAAACCATAAATGAAGGTATAATACATCCTGAATAAGATGTCTGCATGCACTTTAATAACAAATAAATGAGAGAGCCACTAGAAAAGTGTGTAATTTAATTAGTAAAGGTATAACACCTGTAGTATGTCTATGTCACCTTCTTTGAAATGTAGATGTACTCTTGCAGTATAGAAATAGTAGTGTTGTATTAAGCGCTGTCAACCCACACTTGGGTAGGCCCATAGAAGGAGTACGAAGGGAGTGCCAGTATCTCTGGGTAGGCCCATAGAAGGAGTATGAAGGGAGTGCCAGTATCTCTGGGTAGGCCCATAGAAGGAGTACGAAGGGAGTGCCAGTATCTCTGGGTAGGCCCATAGAAAGAGTACGAAGGGAGGGCCAGTATCTCTGGGTAGGCCCATAGAAAGAGTACGAAGGGAGGGCCAGTATCTCTGGGTAGGCCCATAGAAGGAGTACGAAGGGAGTGCCAGTATCTGTGGGTAGGCCCATAGAAGGAGTGCCAGTATCTCTGGGTAGGCCCATAGAAGGAGTATGAAGGAGTGCCAGTATCTCTGCAGGCCCATAGAAAGAGTAATGGGAGTGCCAGTATCTCTGGGTAGGCCCATAGAAGGAGGGGGAGTGCCAGTATCTCTGGGTAGGCCCATAGAAGGAGGGAGTGCCAGTATCTGTGGGTAGGCCCATAGAAGGAGTACGAAGGGAGTGCCAGTATCTCCGGGTAGGCCCATAGAAAGAGTACGAAGGGAGGGCCAGTATCTGGGCAGGCCCATAGAAAGGGAGTGCCAGTATCTGGGTAGGCCCATAGAAAGAGTAAGGGAGTGCCAGTATCTCTGGGTAGGCCCATAGAAGGAGTATGAAGGGAGTGCCAGTATCTCTGGGTAGGCCCATAGAAAGAGTACGAAGGGAGTGCCAGTATCTGTGGGTAGGCCCATAGAAGGAGTACGAAGGGAGTGCCAGTATCTCTGGGTAGGCCCATAGAAGGAGTACGAAGGGAGTGCCAGTATCTCTGGGTAGGCCCATAGAAGGAGTACGAAGGGAGTGCCAGTATCTCTGGGTAGGCCCATAGAAGGAGTACGAAGGGAGTGCCAGTATCTCTTAAGCACATATACAGTCCCCAACTGTAGTTTCAAGCCTGGCATGTATAGGTAAATCTGGCACATGAGTAGCTTGTAATTGTGTGCACCAGAAATGTCAGTGTGCTGCAAAACATGTAGGGTGCTGTTAAAATATAACCGATAATGTCACCTGAACACATCCAGATATGTAGACATATGAATATAAATAAAATATATAAATGCGTAGCAGTAACATCTGCATCCTGGACAGTTTGTATATTAGATACAGGTCAGGTACATAATTAACTAGCAAATCACATCCCACAATGTACTGGACATTACCCAGTGTAATAATACATGTAGTGGATATATACCTGCAGTCAATAGGAATGTAGTGTAAACTATAAGTTCATATAAGTTGTTAATGGAGGTATCTTTTTACACCCTACTGTATGCGCATAAACAATGCAATTCCACACCTCAATGGGTATGTGTAATCTCAAAACATTTGTTGGGACATATGTCCAATTGGTTTATAAATATCTGCATAACTTTGATGCATGTGCCCTGTTCAAACACCACAATCTTGGTGGCCTGTTGCCACCAATCATTCCTGCATGCTGTTGGAATGTCAACTGTCGTTCAATATATGCATGTGTTATGCTTGCTGTTCATCTGTTGGAACTCTGGTGTGTTGGGTTAATGGGAATATTACTGCATGCTGTTACAACTAATTTGGAATGCTGTTGGCTATATTGTCATTAAATACACCTAAACACAGAACGTATGGGAAGGCCGGTCCCAGCGGACCCACCTGTCCCTCCTCAGCTGGCGATTGCACCTGGCACCAGCAAGTCTGGTGCCCAGCCTTGGGCCCCCTCCTCTGTTGGTCCTGTGCCACCTTTGGGTGGAAGCACTGCAGGGAATGGGGCTCATCCCCCCTGAGCAAGCATGGCCGGAGGAGGGCCACCTATCACCCTCTAAAGGGTCCGGGCTGTGGTGCGTAGGGAGATCCAGCGTTCAGTCGCTGATCCCCTATGCCAGCTTGAGGCAAGAGTTGCGCAACTCATGGGTAAGCCTGCCCCTCCTACGCAGCCCCCAGCACAGCCACCTTCCGGGCTGTGAAGGTGCAGTGGTGACTGCCCATGGGTGGGGATCTCAGTTCCACTGTTACCATCTGTGGGCTCATGGGCTTGCGATTTCCAAACATCCTTCCCCGTCAATTGTGTTCACCCACCCCATGTGTCATATTCTGCCCCTGTATGCATCTTGTTTGTCTTGTCTGTTTACCTCCCCAACCTACCTCCCACAACATACCTACTTCCCCTACCTCACATTCCACTCTCACCTGAAAAAAAAAATGGGCAATCTGCTCCCACAAAAAAATTATGCCCCATACATAGCTGCCCATTTTACACAAATGTCTGCTGGACACAGACACTGAAATTCAATTGGCAGTACAACATACTTCATTGTCCTCACCCCTCTCTCAGGGGTGGAAGGTTTCAAAATTCCCTCCAAATTACTAGTATATGCACAGCTGTTGCTGTTAAAGAAATGGGCAGCTATGGACCTTCCCTACACCCATCCTGCACATCCCGAGCTGTTTTCCCTACTGTCTTTCCCTCTTTGTGCCCCTTTTTCACCACTTTCCTATCTCCCCATTTTCTTTTCTTTCAAAGAAATGAGCGCGGGGGTTAGCGGGAGTAAGCGCTTGTAAGCAGTAGTAAGCAGGTTTAAGCAAGTGTGCGCATGTGTGCGCTTAGCTAAGTATTGCTTACAACTGCTTAATAGTGCCTTAGTCACCCTGCATATGAGGGGCCTTGTTCTGCTCAGCAGCAAAATAAAACACCACTGTAAGTCTCGAACCCTGGACCTTGGACACACTAGACTGCATGAAGTACCACTAGGCCACAGTAGATATACAGCAAGATGTTGCTGAAATATATATATCATGCATCAGAATGTGTGAATGTAAAGGAAAGATAGGAATGCCATAACACAAAACCTGTTCTGTGGAACTTTACCAGCAGTTGTTGTGGAATTGCATTACATGACTGTGATAACAGAACCAGACATTCTAGCAGTAAATACTGTTACAGCAGCACTTCACAACCCCCACACAGTATCATAGCAGGACAATCCCCACCCAAATGTACAAAATACCAGTGTGTTCAAGGTACAGCAAGGATGTAGGTAGGCATACTCAGTACTGGAATTGTCCAGTTTCATGAGCATCCTGTGATAATGTCAACAAAATAAAAAGCACAAACAGTGCAGAAGTGAGTACATTAATATCCACAGTATAGCTGTTCCCAAACAGTTCATGTGCCAAATGAAAACATCTCAATAACTACATATGTATGGCAGCTAATTGTGGATGTTGTAAAGAAACTCCATACTCCCATGTATCTTGTGTTAGCATTTCTAGGGTGAGTACAATTCTACACTGTCAACTGTGTACTGGAAGAGGCAACATTCAGGTCTGAGTACAACATACAAATAACTGGCTACACCCTTAGCAACAGTTAGAAGAAGTATACCAACCTTCTGACTTACACAACGGTGTCCACAGCAAACAAGCATGGTCCCCACTCTGGAATTCTGAAAGGGCTACGCCTACCTGACCTAGCAATTTATAGCACTGGGTTGCTATGACAGTGAGTACTGCAAGTACCACACAGCAGGCTGCATGCAATTGCCAAATGGTGGCCACCAATTGGTACAGAGGCCATCACATGCACATGTGCAGATACCTATAAAAGCAGTCTGTACTTGCTGTCCACACATGCAATCATTCCATTGCAGGTATGGAGGGAGAGAGAGAGAGAGAGAGAAAAGAAAAGAAAAAGTGATGTAAAGTTAAGAAATATAACAAAAAGAATATATTGAAAAAAACAGTATACTGACAACAGAAATAATATTGAAAAAATATATTGAAAAGAAACTATATTGAAAAAAATCATTGAAATAAAATATATTGGAAAAAAATTTGAAAGAAAAAATATAGAAAAAAACTGAAAAAAAAGTATTGAAAAATAAAAAATATTGAAAACAATATATTCTGAAATATACATCTATTTAACAAAAATCTTGAACAGTAAAAGAGATACTGAAAGCTAAACGTATATTGGTAAAAAAGGTATACCAGGATATATGGCAACATATATGAACACATACAAAGACAAGGTATGTAACAGCTATGTATTTACTGGAATGTAGTAGATGTTAATGAAGAGTACTCTATATAGTTTGAATCATCCATATGTGGCAGCAGTATGTATCGATGCACAGATGCCCTGCATAACCACTGGCATGGGGAAATGAGTGTGTTGCTGTGTGCAGTGGGATGTGACGGTGACATATGTAGTTCAGCATTAAATGTCAAACATCTGATCCATGTTATCTGTGTTCTGTACAGTAGTGTGTACAATGTCTGTTTGGGGTAGTAGCCCATACGGTTATGCAAACATGGATGTGACAGAGTAACAAATGCATGATAGTCATATTAATGTGTAGCTTAGCATTGGCAACAGCTGTACCAGGCTAGTATGCTAATTCAGCATTAGCAGCTATGTATACACCCTCTAATATTACTGTGTGCTCACATGTGACACCTGTTCATGTTGCAGCAAGGCCCAACAGGTCAGCTGTGAGGTACATGTACTTACAACAGTGTGGTCCTTGTGTGTGTATGGCACACACATATGGAGAGATCTGTCCGTGTCAGATATATTAGCATCTGTACATGTGCATTGAGCAAGGGACATACTGCAACTGTTTGTGAAAGGTGGATATATATATATATATATATATATATATATATATGTTGTTGAAGGTTGTTATGTGCATATATCTATGTAGGTTGTAGTGTGTGGCAGACCAGACAGCATACAGTGCTGGTATATGACATGTGGTGGTTAAACGCTGTGGGTATGGTTCATCAGGTTTGCAGTGTTGCAGCCAGTGAGGCCTGCTAAAGCTACATGGGCTGAGAACACCTTCAACGCATTCTGCACAACACTGTGCAATGTTATGACATAACTGTATACGTCACAACCTTCCCATACTTGATATACCCACCATGACAGGTGGACTGTATATGTGCCTATATGTATATCTATATGTACAGCAATGGATGTTCATATGTATGTGTGTATATATATATATATATATATATATATATATATATATATATATATATATATATATATATATATATATATATATATATATATATATATATATATATATATATATATATATATATATATATATATATAGAGAGAGAGAGAGAGAGAGACAGGGTCATAATTACTGCAACAGATGCCTGGTGACAAAGCCATGGACTCAAGCTCAATGTTGACACTGTATTGGCATCCCTCCTTGCAAAGACTCAGTACCCATGAACTACCACATGGGTGGTAGTCTACTCAACACCGAAGGTGTGATAAGAGACCATGGGACACAGGTGGACAGTAGTCTCCCCTTCGATAGTCACAGTGCCACACTAGTCATGTAATCCATCTACGTGGCACACGTCATCACAAAAGGTGTGTCATCCAGGGAAAAATAGGTCAGTGTTCCCCTCTACTCCACACACATAAAACCCAGTATAGAGTACAATGCCCCATGTGGTATGTACCTCACAAGACATCTACAGCAAGTGGAAAGGACACAGACATACCTCACAAAGAGTGATACCGGCGTCAAACAGATGCCCTATGCAGACCATCACACAAACCCACAACTAGACTGTGTCGCATACCGCCTACCCAGAGGTGACCTCTGACTGACATACTAAGCTATGTCAAACCCAGATCTGTTGAACATGCTCCACGTAAACAGATCACAATCTGTATGAGCTACACGCTCTAGGGACCCAAACCCTTTGACCACAATAAACAGCACATGCTGGAGGGATAGATTCCTATCTCAGAGACATCCCATACTCTGGAACTAACCAACTATCCATAGCAAACAAAACTCCTAATTAGCAGTCATCATAAATAATCATGGAGATTGTATGGGAGATAGTGAATACACCCAGGCAATCACCTCAGTGTCTCTGCTTGACTGGGCCACATGTAATTTAAATACCTGTGTGTCAGAGGCCAGGGTAGCATATGGCTAGAGTTCTATAGGCCCTAGGGCCAATAGCCTCTTACCTACCTATGAAGAGATACACACCCACATGTACATGTTGCAATAATCGATATGTGAGGTTGACTGAGTGTGATGGTGAATGTGTTGGTGAATGTGTCAGAGTTCGGTATATGTGTGATAGCTTAGTGGGAAACTGTCTCAGTCATGGTATTATGTGTCCTAGCTGTGATCCCAGCAAAAGATGTGTATGCAATTGTTAGGCAAAAACAGCAGTATGCCATATGGTCTGATATAGTTCCTTGTTGTCGACTGGGGTGTCCCATTGTGGCCTAAAGCAGTACATGTATGCATATTGGGTGTTACTGCTGGTGAATCCAACTCCTGTATGAACTGTAGTACTACCTGAAGCTGTATGCCTAAACAGCACAGTATGGTGTACGTGCACATTTATTGGAACCACTGTTATGTGTGTTCCCTGTAGTCCTCACAGATTACATACCTCAGGCATAAGGTCTGGTAACTACTGACACACAGTACTGTAAGGCACACAGGTAAAGGTCACCTGGGTTGCCATACCTTTGTGTCTGTTATGTATGTCTGCTGTGTGTGTGGGTATGCCTGTACCATGGCCTCGGTCATATGTGTGTTACAGGATGTAACTGCATATCTAGCAACATGTATAGTCTAGTACAGCAGTATGCCACCTATATTAACGAATGTGCACATATGTTAGGCAGGGGTCCACCATCAACGACTAGTGTGGTATACTGGTAATAGTGTCAGTGGACTTTACATTCATTGCAATGGATTACATATTTCATGATGCATTAGCATGATATATACCTCCTGTGGCTAGGTGGTGCATTGTGTCACATACAGTGTGCCATGTACTGTTGTATAGTCTTACATACTGTTATAACTTTGTTGCTGTGCAAAACATGGTTTGATATATAGAGTGTGCCAGGCACTGTCAGGTATCTGTGTGTTGAGAACTGATATGTGGTATTGAAAGTGTGTATCTTCTGACAGCCAATAGGTTGCTATATATGGCAGTTAATTTATATCTGTACTTTAGAATGTTACGTGTGCCACATGACTTGCTCACACATATTGTTTAATTGTCTTCCAGGGTAATGTCCCACCATCATAACCCGGCATATAGCACGGCCGAGGAGGAAGCCATCACAGTGAGCCTGGTGCAGCACTATGCACTGCTGTTCTCCAGAACCAGCCAGGACCAGCATGAGCGGGCTGCGCTGTGGCAAGAACTTGTCCATAGGGTAAATGACATAGGCATGCATAACCGGACATATGAGCAGGTACGCCATCACTGCAGTGATTTAATTAGACATGTCCAGCAGCGTGCATCTGATATCCGCAGACAACAGCTTGCCACAGGTGGGGGGGTAGCCATCCATCCCCCTCACCAGAGTGGAGGAGCTGCTCCTGAGCCAGGTGGCTCCTGGCCAACAACAACCACAACAATTAACATGTATCATCATGGAGGCCGGAGCCACCCAGCAAGTTGACATGGAGCATGCAGGTAACATGGCATAGCTGTAGAATACTGTTACCTCTATTGGTAGAGCATGCTTATGTGAGATGTGTACTGTGTAGTTAGATGATGTGGTGCCTAGTGTTGTGCAATACTAATAATTAGGAATATAATCTGTAGGCCTGTGACTGTCCACCATTGTACTACTGTAAGATTGCAAACACACAGTAGCAATGCCACAGTTGTTGCCACTGACAAAGTGTCTGATATCCTTGTAGGTCCCTCTGGTGTGACAGCAAGGCAGCAGAGCCATGCTGGTGAGTGTGTTATACCTTTCATATTGCTAATTAAATGTGCATGTCATAGGTGAGGTGTAGGCTATGTACACGTAACACACCTATGCATAATGCATGCTGTGCATGTTTGCTGTGAGACTATGCACATCCTAGTAATGTGGGTAGCTGCCTAAAACACATACAATACACAGAGCATCCCACACAATTGTGGCAACACTGTAGTGGACATCGGATAGGCAGAGTCGATACACATGCACACAACATACACACCTTTGTCATACGCAGTACACGTTAACATGCTACACATGGCTTATTCAGACACCCGCTGTAAGGTCACACTACAGTATCCCAAACCTCATCCACACAGCACACTTAATATACCTGAGGGGTAGATGCCTCACATGTGGCTGTGCAACACTCTTCAACACATAACACATTCATGTTAGGCAATGCCCCCTATTGGGCACCTCACAAACCCATGTAACAACTGGCCATGAAATGGTGAATGTAGCCATGGTACTGCAGTTCAGGTACAGCATGCTATGTGCCGGTCTGGCACACATTAGTAGCCTTGAGTGACCACATGATGCTGCATGATGATGGCTCATGGTACTACACCCCATCCAGTTACAGTGGCCACAGTAATACACATATCATGAATTGCTATGCACCTCAATGTTGTGTGTGTGCAGACATATGCACCTATACGCAATATGCATAGCAATCCCCATTTGTAGAAAGTGACACACATATGTCTTGTAATGCTATGGGGTGTATAGGTCACATGACACACATTGTGTATGTGTGATGTTTCATGTTGCAGTTGTGTGGTAGCATGCCATGTCATGGCTGGCACTGGCATGTCCACAATATGTCCTACACTCACCATAACCACTGTACAATGGCTATGTTGAGCAATGGTATTCCATCAGGTATACATGCACCACTCATCCTGTGTGTATACATAGCATGCATGTGCTACACCTGTGTCCACAATCATCTGCTAAAGACACAGATGCTCTAATCAGAAATGGATATCTATGTGACACACTGATACACATCCAGACATGGTATGTATACCTGTGACTGATGGTGCACAGGACATTGCAGGGCTTTTAATACCTGCACAGCAATGTTGTGTCCATGTACACATTGCGTTCCAGGGTGAGGCCATTCACTGAACAAAACACACATGCATCAAGGCCATGTATACTGTTATTAGCAATGGCTGTCTACACTCACACTGCATGCTGCTGAGCAACACACGTCCTGCATGCTGTCACGTTTGATATAAATGTTTGGCTTGTGATACTGTACCCCAACATCACACGCTATTGATTATGTTCAGGATTGCTGGTGGTGTGTGTGTGTGTGTGTGTGTGTGTGTGTGTGTGTGTGTGTGTGTGTGTGTGTGTGTGTGTACTAGTGAGGAGTGTATTTGTGTGCATGTGTGCATGTGTTCATGTGTTCATGTGTGCATGTGTGCATGTGCATGTGTTCATGTGTGCATGTGTTCATGTGTTCATGTGTTCATGTGTGCATGTGTGCATGTGTGCATGTGTGCTGACATCATGTACAGGTCGTAAAGTGTGTTTCCTGTCTCCCTCTCACAGGTGCTGATACTGGGCTGGTTCAATGCAGCAGGGAAACTGATGTCACTGAGCATGATAGTGACAATGATGATAGGTGTGTTGAGGCACAGGCATGTTTGCCAGGGTCTATCGTTGGGCCACCAATCGACACTACACAAGTGTCCACCCCATCCATGCACACAGTCATACTGCCAATACATCCATCACCAATGCCCTTAGCAGAGGGACAGCGTACAGCTGGCATTGGCCAGGACAGTGTGGTATCCATGGCACATGCATCCCGACACAGCAGCCATACCCAGATGTCTGGAAGGGTACCACATAGGCAGATGTCCAGGGGTTCTCGTCAGAGCACTGCTGCCCATCATGCCACTGGCAGATGTGCCACAGGTCTAAGTACCTCACGCATGTTCCAGGCTGTCATGGAGGCACAGGCACGTATGGAATGGTACACCAGACAGGGACTGAGGGCACAGAGGGCACATAACACCACCGTAATAGACAGTATCCATGACCTAGCTGGTGCCATCCGCAATTACACTGAGGTCACTGATAGACATTGGGGAGAGACACTAGATGTCCTCCGCAATGTCATGTCCATGTGTCAGGACAGTGCGGGATGGTTGAGTCATCGACGTGGATGTATGCCAGCAACATCAGCAGCTGGCAGTCGCCACGGATGTCCCTCAAGCAACAGCCACTCCTGTAGTGCCAGTACCAGCCCCAGCAATGTTGGGGGTGGGCTGTCCATAGAACGTCCTAGAAGACCACGTGCACGTGGCTCTGGACAGTCCCAGCAGGGACCTGGGTCCAGTGTACATCCATCTACCTCTGGGGATAGTACCCAGTCTGGCTTGGTACCTGATAGTGTCAGTAGCACCCCTGCCAGGCACAGGTACCATATCCATGGCCAGAGATGGTGATCTGTAAAGCCTCGCAGGTACAGTCTGTGGCTGTCCCACAAGTACCTGTATGTGGCAGCCACATGGTGGAACTGTGTGCATGCAGACACACACACACATAATCCAGACACCTAGGGCTAACACATACACACACACATTACATCAACATTGGCCCATACCATTATTCTTGCCCACACACACACACACACACACACACACACACACACACACACACACACACACACACACACACATACATGTTGATTGGATGGCTCACTGTAGGCCTCTGGCAGACCAACAACACACCCTGTGCATATGATGAAACCTGTGCCACCTCCTGTCATCTGTAACATCGATGCAGGAACAGGCTACCATGGTGCTGATGCACAGGGTGTCTTTATAGCAGTATAGCAATGTTAGCATGTTGTCAGCAGTAGAGTGTAATGATATGCTTGAAGGTGTAGCTGAGCAGGCATGATGCATTAAAGCTATGATTGTCATTGTAGTGTTGTTTACACCAGTGTTAGTTCCAATTGTATATTGTCCACCCACGTGCCACTTGGCTGATGTGTGCAGTATTGGCAGCATGTGTTAGAGAGTGGACAGTATGTGTGGGATGTGTGTAGCACATATTTGCAGGTGTACAGTTGTGGAAATGGTGGAGGTGCACTGTCTGCATGTACGTGCATAGTGGACACATGGGCAGGGTGACATGCTCTGTATTACACAGTAACACTCCATAGTTTCTATTGGTGGCCAGTATGCATTGTACTACACACATTTTGGAACCTGACTACACATGTGTGTATGACATGGTTTGACACTGTGCTGTGGGTGATACTGTTACTATCTGTCATTGTTTTGCATTCTGGTAGTATACATGACTGCAACAGCCTGACCATAACCAATCGTTAGCTGATGTCCTGACAACTGACACACAGATGTAGGACACACAGCAACATTTGGATCCTTCAGGTACTATACTATGCCAGTAACCAGTGGTATTCAGCTGCACCCATTACTGAGACCACTCCTGTTCGGCATATGGCTCTCTTAGGTACAAGCAATCACAGTAGGGATATGTCTGTCCATGTGTGCTAATGCATACTGTGGCCTATACTGCATTCTCCAGGTGACACACACATCCTCCACAAGGGTATCATACAGACAGATACCTGTTGTCAAACCCATGCTGTAAAGCTATAGGCGAAACTAAGCATAGTCATCCACCTTTACAGAACATAGTATCCCCACAGTACCACATAGGTAGTAGCCACCAACATCATGAACAGGTACCGATGTGTACATGCAACCTAGTGTTACATCATCTCTCCTTTGATAATCACATTCCCTAAGGTATTTTGGAATCCCTCGGTGGATCACATAAGCAATCAGGGGTCTGCATGCATGTCCACAAAGGTTGTTGTACACCTATAATGCATAGTCATCATTGACAGACTCTGCTGCATTTGAACAGGTCTGACATATACCTCGGCCATAAACCCTCACACACACAATTCAATAGAAACCGTAATGAGTGTGTGTGACACGGATGACCTAGGCCAGGCATCACTGCAGTGGCTGGCCTTGTCACAAGCATACAGATGTGACCTAAGGTCTGTGAAGCAGCAGCACAGTTTGGCAAAGATGCCAACTGTGTACTTGGATAAAGCAGGGTTCCCACACATGCAATACTTGAGGTGACATGTACGTATATGTATTTGCCTCATAGCTACCTCACATGTGCAATGCCTACTGATATGTCATATGGTAGTAAAAGCAAAACCCCCAACACATTGACCAACACTATCACACACACATGGAGTACACACACTCACCAAGTGCAGGATTCACACCCCTACCTAACTAATTCATGATATTAGAGGAGTACGCATCAACACGTCATGCTGTACACATTACTGGGAAGTATCTTTTCCACAGGTATATTTGTAGGATGGTGACATAATCAGACTTGACAAAGAGTAGTTTACCACTTTTAAGGTGTTTTGCTACTCCCCTAAAAGGTTGCGCCATCCCAAGGAGACCACACACAAACACATGCATACAGTTGTCAAGTGCAGGATTCAAACCCCTGCCTAACTACATCATGATACTAGAGGAGCCTGCATTAACATGACACACTATACACAACACTGGGTTTTTTTTCCCACAGGTATATTTGTAGGATGGTGACATCATCAGACATGACAAGGATATGTATATCACTTTTAAGGTGTTTTACTACTCTCCAAAAAGGTTGCTCCTCTTCAAGAAGATCACACACACAGCTGTCAGTTGCAGGATTCAAACTCCTACCTAATTACTTCATGATACTAGAGGAGTACACATTAGCACAATGCACTATACATATTACTGGGGCTTTTCTTTTCCACAGGTATATTTGTAGGATGGTGACATCATCAGACATGGCAAAGATGTGTATACCACTTTTAAGGTGTTTTACTACTCTCCAAAAAGGTTGGCGTTCTCCAAGGAGATCACACACAGTTGTCAAGTGCAGGAATCAAACCCCTACCTAACTACTTTATGATACCAGTGGAGTACACATTAGCACGACACGCTATACACATTACTGGAGGCTCTTTTTTCCACAGGTATATTTGTAGGATGGTGACATCATCAGACTTGACAAAGATTGGTTTCCCACTTTTAAGGTGTTTTGCAACCCTCCTAAAAGGTTGCTTTTTCCCAAGGAAACCACACACACACACTTGTCAAGTGCAGGATTCAAATCACTACCTAACTACTTCATGATACTAGAGAAGTACGCATTAACACAATGCACTATACACATTACTGGGGGTTCCCTTTTCCACAGGTATATTTGTAGGATGGTGACATAATCAGACTTGACAGAGATTAGTTTACCACTTTTAAGGTGTTTTACTACTCTCCAAAATGTTTGCTCCTTCCCAAGGAGACCACACACAAACACACAAACACTTGTCAAGTGCAGGATTCAAACCACTACCTAACTACTTTATGATACTACAGAGGTACACATTTACACGCCGTGCTATACACATTACTGTGAGTTATCCTTTCCACAGGTTTATTTGTAGGATGGTGACATCATCAGACTATACAAAGTGGGTTACATTAGGTGACATTAGGTGGGCTACATTGAAGGAATGTCTACACACTTTGGCCATGTCATCATCAAAGGGGTGTGTACTATCTACCTGTGTCCCCAGGGCCATAATGACTTTCTCCGTACATACTGGATTACCACCTATGTGGTAATTTGTGTGCACTTTGTTGTACCCAAAGGGGATGACTATGCATTCTTTGGCATTCAGCTTGAGCCCATTGTTTTGACACCAGGTATCTGTCTCTGTAAGACACTTCTAGAGGATGTCTGTGTTAGCCGTGCAGTCGGTTATGGACCACAGTTACCATTCATCTGCAGACCTGTTCAGCCATACACCTCCCATGCTTGCCTCTACCTCTGAGCAGTATCTACTGAACAGGTGGGGTCCCAGGACCAAGACCTGTGGGATGCCATTTGTGACTGGCTTAGAGTTGGACATGGCACCAGCAACTCTGAACATGTGTGTTTGATCTGTGAGCCACCTGGCCACCCATCCTGTGACATAGCTGTTAATGTTCCAGCTGGTATGCTTGTCCATGATGACAGAGTGGGGAATGGTGTGGAAAGTCCTTTGTGAGGTCCGGGTGGGCTGTGTGGACTACTTTCACCTCCATCTATGTCCTTGGTAACTGTTTGAAATAAGTCAACTAGGTTTGGGAGCCAGGATCTGACTTTAACAAGGCAAAGTTGTGGAGAGTACAGTGTCTGGAGGTCTCCAATGCCTCTGTTTATGGGTTCCATGACAATTTGCTCAATAGCTCTGTAGACCAGGCTGAGTAGACATATTGGGCAATGGTGTCCATGTTCTGTTGTGGCACCCCCTTTCTGGAGCTGGATGACTGTTTGTGTATGCCATTCTTTGGGTACATAGCCTGTGGTACGCTTGTGTCTGGACAGTGAATGTGAGTGAGGGTCCAGTTCCTCATGGGCCTAGTGTATGACACAGCCTGGGACACCATCCAGACACATTGATGCTGTGTTCTCAGCTTTGGTGAGGGCTGTCTTTACCTGCATGTCCATGATGTCTGGGGCTCTGCATCCTTCTGTGCTGGACACAGGCCCTTTTGGGGCTGATGGGGGTGTGTTTACACTGAACATGTCCCCCTGGATGTGGGCAATGATAGTTGGTTTGGTGTATTTCTTTCGTTTTTTCAGTAGCTGACAGCATATTTGGAGGTTGACACCTACATGTCTGGTATAGCTACCATAGGCTTTGTGGTTGTCATTCTTACATTCCTTGGCTATTTGTCTTTAGAAACTGTCCTTGGATTATTTTATGAGCGATCATTGTTTCATCCTGATAATGATCAGTGATGCGTTTCCTTTAGTGAAGTTGGCTCTATCATGTGTTCGTTTCCTCCTTCTGTTGTCTAGCTTATTTATGGGCAACAACCACCTGATTGTTGTCTTATTTTTGGAGGTGTGCATCTTGGTTTTATTTGTGATGTCTCAATCCATGCATCCCTGTAGATGCTCATAGGATGCACTTGTAAATGATTCTGCAGTTTGTATACCATTATCCTATAGCAAGAGGGCTTTGGAACACTCCACTTTGGTCTTGGGAAGTGTGCAGTTTGCTTTTGCAAATGTCTTCACAGTGGTTTCATTGACTGGGTGGGGGGGCTGGATGTGGATGTCCAGTGTGATTACTTCATGATCTGATATTACCAGCGAGGGGTTTATCTCTGTAGTGGAACACTGGTACCCCATGTTGGTGATGATCATGTCCAGTATGTTGTCACCTCTAGTGGGCATGGTGACCAGCTGTTCCAGGGTGTTAGGGTTTTTAAACTCTAGGAAACATTGGGCAAAGGATGTTGTACATGAGTAATTCCACCACTCACTGTTTGGGTAGTTGTAATCTCCTCATATAATGGTGTTGGATAGGACCTTTATACTTTCCACTGTTCTCCTGAATACTGAGTGAGGTTCCTGAGACAAGGTACATGATCTGTAGCAGGCTACAATCTGATGGGCAGCTTTGGCCAATGTTACTTGCACTTGCATGGTCTCCAAGGCCTCATGCTGTGCCACTAACCTGAAGGTGTGGGTATCCATAGGGTAAATGGGTACACCCCTTCCTTTTGTATTTCACTCGTGGTTTTGGGTCCAAAGGTCAGAGGGATTGTGAGTGTTTTACATGGACCATATCCAACAGCTCTGTGTTTGACATAGCTTTGTATGTTAGGCAGTGAACACCTCTGAGTGGGCGATATGCAAGGGAGTACGTATGGAGCATTTTGAGATGGTCTGTGTATGGCATGTATTTCAGGCCACTAATGCTCTTTGTGTGGTATTGCTGCTGGCTTTCCAGTTGTTGTAGTTGTCTTGTGAGGTACATAGCAACAGTGGCATTGTACTCTATTATAGTTCTAGTGAGTGATGAGTGGAGGGGAACATTGTCCTCTTCCATTCTGCATGAGACACATTTTGTGATGAGGTGTGCCACATGGGAGGGTTTCCTGACTACTGTGGGAATGTGATTATCACAGTTGTATCCACTGTCCACCTGTGACCCAAGGTCCCTTGTCACACTTTCAGTGTGAAGTATACTACCACCTCTGTTGTAGTTCTTGGCTACAGAGTTTTTAACATAGGGGATGACAATGCACCTTTTGGCATTGAGCTAGAGCCCATGGCTTTGACAACAGCCATCTGTCCCAGTGAGGCCCTTTTGTAGGATGTCCACATCTTTTGTGTTTACCATTATGGCTCCTGGTTTGCAGTCCTCTGGTAAATTCAGCTGCCACAGACCTGCCATGTTAATGTTTACTTCAGGGAAGTAGATACTACACAGCCTGGGAAGTTATCTGGTCCCATGGCTGCTGTGATACTGGCTTTGGAGAGTGTTTATTACCTGTGCAGCCATGATGACAGCAACTTTGCAGTCTTCCATTATGGAGATGTGCTCTTTCATGGGTGTGAGGGGGGTACAGTTAACAGTGATCCTATCTGCCAGGATGTTGGCAATATCAGTTGGCTCTGTACATTTACTGCCATTGAGCTGTAACTCAGAACAGATCTGACTGTAACCATGACATGAACCTGTCTGTTGGGCAGAGATCTCCTGAGTAGACAGTATGCCACAGAGTACAGATTGGGTTACATTCAGTCTTGTTACATGGGGTGGCTATTTGAGGCCAGTAATCCTCTTGTTAAGGTACTTCATTGGTCTTTCTAGCTGCTGAACGTGCCTAGTCGGATTCATCGCAAGTGTGTTGTGGTACTCTCTGACAGGTCTGATGACTGCTGAGTAGTGGGAACCTCCTTTGACCTACATGCACAGACCTTGGCAGTTTGTGTGAACACATAGCATGATTTTCCAACCACTTTGTGAATGTGTTTCTGGAAGTAGAGATGACTATCCACATTTGTCCATAGATACCTAATTATCACATCCGTATTTAGCCTGTGTGTGAGCATGCCCAGTATGACCTTTCAGTATGTTGCTGCCTGACATTTGGTTCATTTCTTTAAGTGTGTGAGCATGCCCAGTATGACCTTTCAGTGTGATGCTGAATGGAATCCACTACATTTGTTGGAGTGTGTGAGCACGCCCAGTATAGACATTTATACTATATGTGTATGGAAAATCAAGTTGTATTTTTACAGCAGGGCTCACCTTTGTGTCATAGATCAACAGGGATCATGCTGTGCCTGCAGGGCTTCCATGCGACACTTTGCATAGACTTACCAACATTTCTACATACAGGGGGAACAGCTATTCTTTGTACATTTCTACCCGGGGGCACACCTGATTGTTACTGTGGGTGTACATAGGATGTGGGTTTCACCTGACACTTATACACATTTGCTATGCCTGCACTGCTATGTACAGGACACCATTTCAGTCTGTACTGTTGCCTATCGTAGTGGCTTGAGGCATACTACTGTACTACAGATGTTGGCATCCAATGTCACGTATATTACACTGCGACTTCATAGCCTACACAACCCACATCACACCGCCTAGCCTGATGTTCTCGGTCTGCATAGGCATGTGGGGGAGGTTACCCATTTGCCTCTTTAGGGGCATGATACTGCATTTCTTTGTGTTTGCATTAGTGTACAATTGTCCTGCTGTGTCTGTGCCATTGAAATGCTATCATGGCTTAGTGGTTCAGTACTGTGACTATAGTGCACAGTATCCTGGGTTCGAGCCCTGTCATTGCTTTTTATTGCCATGCTGGGCAGACCAGACTGCTTAAGGAACAGTACAGCAGATATGAGCATGTTTAACTGACTTTGCTCAACTTTGGCCAACCTTGCCCAACATTGCCCGACGTTGCGCTAGTTGGCACGAGCAATTTTGTTTACATATACTAGATATTGGTAAAAGCTGCTTAGCACTGCTTTATATTGCTTAAAACATGGCAATCATGCCTCAGGTGGTGCTGCAGGGCTGCCTATGTCGGATGCACATACTACACTCCCTATACATGTTTGGAAACAGGTAGTGTCATGTTAGGCATCCCTATTATTTTATGTGTGAGTCAGATGGAGGTATCATTTCCAGGGTTCCTACTGAGCCAGTGTATGTGCTATGCATTGCCTCTTTGCCAAGGCCAAGGCATACTGGGCATGCCTCCTTCTGCCTACTGGGGCAGGCTCAGGTTGTTCCTCCTCCAAGTCACGCTGTGCCTGTGCAGGCCTTGGCAATGGTGGGGGGCTGTTTGGCCCTGCCCCATGCTGTTCCTGCTGCAGCTGTTTTCGCAGGATCATATTGTGTAGCATGGCACATACCATGACAATTTGGGTACATGTAGTTGGTGAGTACTGCAAGGCTCCACCAGATGTGTCCAGGCAATGGAACCATGACTTGAGCATCCCAAACACATGCTCTATTACATTTCATGTTTGTGCGTGTGCCTCATTATGGTGTTCTTGTTCAGGTGTGTGTGCATTTCTGATGGGTGTCATCAGCCACGGCTCCAGTGCATATCCAGCATCCCCCACTAAGTGACCGTCAGGGATGTCCCCATTGGCAAATGTCTGGTACAGCTGCAACAGATGCCAGATATGGGAATCGTGGTAGCTTCCAGGGCAGCCAGCACACACATTCAGTATTATGCCCTGGGCATCACACACGACCTGGCAGTTGATGGAGTGGAAGCCCTTGCGGTTGATGTAGGCCCTACCCCGCTCACCGGCTGGTGCTTTGATGTGTATGTGCGTGCAGTCAATTGCACCCACTACCTCAGGGTATTCCGCTATTTGATGGAAGAGATGCATGTTGCTGGCCAATACCTCATGGGAATTGGGGAAATATACATGATCACCGACATGTGCTGACATGGCATTCAGGAACTGGTGCAGTACCCTGGATGCTGATGCCTGTGAAATCCCCATCATATCACCAGTTGGTCTCTGGAAGGTACCTGTTGCTAGTATTCTTAGGCCAACACATACCTTGGTTTCCACTGGGATGGGTTCCCCTCTGTTGGTTCTGTGTGTGAGGCGTGGCCTGCACAGCTCAACAATTTGCTGCAGGAGCTCTCTGTCCACTCTATAGCGCTCCACTATCTCCAGCTCATGTAGCCCCTGGTAGGTTACCCTGGGTCTGTACACTCTTCTCCATCTCCTCACTGTGGGTTGCTCAGCAGCATTCGCAATGGCACCACCCTCAGCATCTTGCACATGTCGCCTTATAATAGCAATGGCAGCCCCTAACATTCTTTTGTCTCAGTTAAGCTTTTTAAGTTTTCACTTCTCTTTGTAGACTGCAGTGTTGCAGTGTTTCTGAGAAAAACATGGGGGAATGTTGTTTGCAGAGTTTTAAGTGCTGGGCTGGGCTAGGCTAGTGTACTGCCTGTGTAATTGGCTGATTCTGATTGATTTCACCTGGCAGCTCTGCTAGTTCTCCTTGGTTAACTTCCTACTACTTCCTTTCCTTCCTTTTCCCATTTCTGTTTCCACAGGGGGCAGCGCCATGCAAACAAGTGCAAACACGCACATGCACACAGGCTTACACAGGCTTAGATGGGCTTAGGCGGGTGCACAATCATGCATACATGCTTAGACAGCCTTACACAGGCTTACACAGGTGCACACACGCACACACAGGCTTAGACCAGTTTACAGGTGCGCACACGTACGCACACAGTGTAAGCAGCTTTGCAAGAAACTTCAGTGATAGCCACGGCGTACACCTTCAGTTTCTGGGTTTCAGTTTAAACAACTGTAGACACGTCTATTCCAGTCCTGAGTAACTCACAGCAAACACATGCCACTCTGCTCCAATAAGCTTAAAGTCTTTTTGATACATACCCCCTCATGATGTCACCTATCTTCTACTCTGTTACTCCCCTAATCCTACTCTTACACTCTACAGACATGGTTCACATGGCAGGGAAATTTGGAATTCACTATCCTTATACTCATTTGCATAGGATTGCCTACTAATGCTTGGTTACATCTCTCAGACTGAGCTTCCCCCCTTAGCAACCACTACTCAGTAGCCATGTTGTCTTCAGCCTGCCATTCACCTGCATGGCAGATGAATATTTTGAATAAAATCCCTATTTGTGGCTTTTATTTTTTGTTTTTCTGGTTTTTAGAGTGCCGCACGTTTGCGCAGCGCTGCGCTATGCTTAAACATCGGAGAGCGAGGAAAAGAAAAATTATTTTTTTATTATTTTGCAATGGATAAAAATGCCAATGGCCATATATTTGGCCATTGGCATGCTTCCTCAACTGGATGCATCCTTTATTTGGAGCTGTCATGGCTCTGTTTTGCTATTTGCAGAACAGTACTCAGTTGCCAACCAAGTACATTTCTACAAATAACACTACTCTTACTCGGACAGGTTAGTGTTTCCTGGATTGCAAATTTACCTAATTTGCATAGCTTTCAGCAGCAAATGGGGTAATTTGCATAAACTAACCCTGTCCGTGCAAGAGTCGTTTTAGGAGCTCTCTTACAAGCCCCTGCCGGATGTTCCTGGATTGCTCGGCAGACATGTTGGCTTGATGGAGACTTACTCTACTCTTAGACTCTGTGAAAGCCTTCGTGAATCCGGCCAATAGTTAATAATTACAGTGTAGTACACGTTATTTGGAGTCATGAATCAGTCTAATATCATGCATGGTGGAGGTTCTGTAAGAGGTAACCCTTTAGTATCTTTTGTAGATTGCGAAATTATGGAAAAATGTTTAAAATGATGGAAACCATAACAGCTGAGACACCAGGGCTTGCAGAAGTCCATCATCCTTTGAATCTGAAGGGGTTCATTTGCTGGAAAAAATAAAAAGCAGGAGGAGAAAATGCATGCGCAGGCTTCTCAGATACTGGAATTTAATATCAGGTGTGGAGGCTTTGTGAAAGTGTCATCACAACCTACAATATCAATATCCTTAGAGAATATAGGTAAAGACAGTCTAAAAAGGAACTATATAGATTCTGATGAATATATATATATATATATATATTTGTTCTATATATATATAAATTTATTGTATATATTTATCTGTGGTATATATTTGTATATATATATATATATATATATATATATATATATATATATATATATATATATATATATATATATATATATATATATATATATATGTGTGTGTGTGTGTGTGTGTGTGTGTGTGTGTGTGTGCATAGACTTGACAACAATCCTTGAATTCATTGATCATCTCTTCTCCCTGCAAATACTACATAGTCTTTGTTTCACCAAGGGGGTAAATAACTGATTTCACAGTGTCTCCATTTGATGGAATGTTCAAAGCAACCTCTGTGTTCACCATTTCTGACTTAGCATTCTGCAAAGTTCATAGGTTCATAGTTTACATTAATGTTGTTATTCACCAGAGGTCTGCTCTTTCAAGTGTCATATTACTCCTTCAGTCTCAGTGCTTTCTATACTAATGCTCCAAAACTGAATATAACCTTATAGCTACATTATATTTTGTTTCTGCCAAGAAATTGTCCTAATAGAGGGACCTTCAATGTGACATTCCTTCATGGGGTTATTGGCTGGAATGCAAAAAGCTCTTCATTATTGCTAAGAAATCAGCTGTAATCTTATTCATCACACAAAAGGCAAAACATACAGGCTCTAGCTATAGCCTGGATCCACTTAGTAACACTATTTTCCAGGTCTCCCATGACAAGCATCTTGGTGCATTGCTGGCCCCAGCACTATACTTTAAATGCTATGTGGATCTAACGTTTGTGAAGTCATGAAACAATGTAAAATATGCTAGAGAGTGGTATAACAGGTTGTTTCAGAAATAAAAAAAAATTGCCTCAGCCTATTGTGGCACCCGTGCCCTGGCCCAGCAATCAATGAGCCTCAGTCCTTACCACTAACACCAGTTAGGGGCATCTCATATAGAGGAAAGGATAACAAATACACACAGTAAAGTACAATTTTCCTTAAGTGCACACAGAGATCACAGTCAGTCTGGGGCTGGTTGCTCCCTTGCTCTCCAGGTCCCCAATAAGACTCCCCACTGGCACAACTATAGGGTCCAGATCTCAGTCTAGCTGGGCAAGCTAAAACCTCCAGCACCCTCTCTATCCAACCAGTGCTTCGTGTCCCTGCCCAAGTAGCTGACACACACACACACTTTGAGATAAGAATGTATGCAACTTCCTAAACACTCCTGGGAAAGGCTGACACAGATTCTCCAGCTGTGCCCCTATACAGTAGTAATTCCTGCCACCATCAGCTAATATTTATCAGCTACTAAAAGGCCCTTAAAAGGGTGTCCAATTATTACTGTGCAATATTATTATCCAAATAGGTAGTATAGCCCAGGGCTAAAGCTTATGGAGTGACTTGATAACAGGATCACTTATAAGCATGCAATGTACTCTAGAGCTTAACTTATCTCTACATAAAACAACCACAGTTGAAAGTGTTTAAAATATTTAATAATAAATAATAAAGACACAAGACAATACTACTACAATACAATGCTACTCAAGAGTTCAGAGATCACAGAGAAATACTTAAAACAATACAGTAGGAAAGGTCTAATATGAAAGAAGAACACTTAGTCTAATCTTTCTAGTCCTATCTAGTCCTAAGAGAAATCACAGTGCTAAAATCCTACTTACATACATATAGAGCTTAAGGCAGTGCTGAGTTGGATAGTCCAAGATCAAAATGCTTAATGCCTTCTGATTCTGTCTGTTTAAATTGACATCCTCAGTCCTGTTTACATTACATCATCTTTGACACAGCCTGGAGTGTCCAGGCTAATAGATACTACATTCTATTGTTATCTTGCAGATGGTCAGGAAGCTACAACAATACAAGACATTTCAAATGTACACTCTAGTAATTATTCCTTAAGTTAAAACAATAGAAATAATTCCTTCATGTAGACCAGATGGAGCCAACTTTAAATATCACAGGAGAGATTTGAAATGATTTTAACTTCAAAGACAGCTAGGAAAAGCTTTCTTTTCAGCAGAGGGCAATGTTGCCACATTGTTGAAGTTCAACATTTAACAGCCTTTTCTTTCATTTAAGAAAACATGCCTGTATTTTACATTTATATTTACAATGACAGAGTTATGTGCAATGTTCTATCTGGCTAGGCTGGCAGCCTTCACCCATGTCTACCCAAATCTTCACACCTATTTATTACCAGATTGGAGTATACCCTACTGATGATGAAGCTCCATTCTTCATACATTATGAACTTAATTTAAGGATCCACGAGAAAGATTTATATCTTTTCCAAGTCACTAATTCTAGGGTGCAAAATTGTACTGTACTTAAAATTAAATGGATATCTGTTAGTAGTGGAGAATTATTTCAATTTACCTTATTAACATTCACTTTGCTTAACTGTGAATACTGCACCCCCCCCCCCCCCCCCACGGCTGAAAGATGCAAGTTCATGCAGCTTCTGAACTTAGAACTCAAAAGATAAAGGAGATACCTTTCTACAGATGTCTGCTTTTCTTCTCACAGTTGGTGAGAAAGCCTTCTGAGAAATTGCAACAACATGCAGGAAATCATTTACATCTGAAATACACAAACATCAGCCTCTACCACTTTTGTTTTGAATTCCGAAACTATTTTGTGACCATATACGGTTATAAATCCTTCAAGCCAATTGCTAGGGATTATCACAATGTCTATTGTGTGATAAGCTCCTCTGCGGAATGTATCAGACTTCTTTGTTAATATTATTTATTCAGTTTTACCCTGTCAAGACTCTATTCTATAATTTAGATTATAACTGGGTACAACAATTCTCCAGTGCTTGACAACTTGATGTGACTGGCTAATATGTACTTAGCTGTGCCTGGTTTATTACTAACTTGTTTCTTGCAATGTAAATCTCACTCAGTTTACCTTTGCACTTGCTATTTCTCTATTTATATACATAGGCTTGCTACAACTACTCTGTATTTTGCAAATGTCAGTCTCGTTTTTACTATATGCTGGTCTCTCTCTACATACTCTATTAATACATATTACTCATATGATGACACCCCAAACCCATGTGCAAAATGGGAAAAAGGGGCTGAGAATGGATGGATGGATAGGATGTTGGCATTCTCTAAATGCTGCTGTCTTTGTACTCCATTAATAAAATTCAGCTGCTAACCTCCCTTACTCTAATCTTGGAATAGAGGCAATGTCATATTACAGGAAATCACAGTAATAAAGGGAAAGTGATCCCTGTGATCTGAATGTGTGACCTGGATTTTCCTGAGTATTATTGTATGGCCATGAAATCTTAGGTTAATGCAATAAGCAGAGAGATTTGAGATTGCGTAAAAACAATATACTGCACAGAACTTACACGGCAATAAACATTTATTCAAAAAATAAAAATAAAATAAAAAGGTGAGCGCTTTCACGACGTACCAGTCGCTTCATCAGACAGTTAAAAAATACAATCAAGAATCCTTTTATGCATCTATTGTCAGCTGATAATCAACCAATTAAACAATATCAATCTAATAAATCTTAAAGAGACAACAGATAATGTAAAGGCATTCATTATAAAACTTGCAAGGTATATAATAAAAAACATCTAAAAAATCAATTAAAATAGACAAGAAATAAGGCAAAAAAACATATGATGATATACGTACATACAATTATTTGTGTTTTAATCGATGTGCCTTTAAAAATGGTTTCAAAGAAGAAACACCATTAAATCCTGGAGACTTTTCTGCATTAAGGAGGAGGATCCATTTTTGTTCAGCTAGCTCAGTACGATTTTCTATGTCTCCTCCTCGAACATTAGCTTCTAACACCTGCAAGACTAAGAATTTTAAAACTATGTGTTTGGTCAGTAGTCATAATATGGGTGGCTAGTGCGTTATTTTCTTTCTTATTATTAATGTCCCTAATATGATCTTATATTCTGTCTTTGAATAATCTGTTGGTTTTACCTAGATAAAACAAGTCACACTTCTGGCAAAATGAGAAATATACTATATTAGCAGTTTTACAGTCTGCATAGTAATCTACATTAATAGTAAAATTGCATGTAGGATGTGTATACCAATAGTTGCTGTATATATAACCTACATGCTGAACAGCTTCTACAAGGAAAAGTAACCATTCTGACAGATTGCCTCTGGAAATAATTTTCCCTATATTTTTATATTGGCAGTTAAAGATCAGTGGAAAATAATTGAATGCACAACATTAATTCACTACAAAATAATAAAATACAGCCAGGAAGTTGAGTCTAGGAATAGTTCCTGAAGTCTGTAATATGGTTTTCCCCTACTGGTGCAGGGGGTCATTCCCACATATACCATATAATATAATCTGGTAGCAACACTTACTTTTGTTCCAAATCTCTTCCTAAAGCACATTGCTGAGAAACATATTTGCATGGATGTTGGCAATGTGTTAGCGCATGCGTGATTATACTTTGATGTGTTGAAATGGGACTGTGAAGTACCAGTGTTTAGTGTTGTTTGGTGGGGCTCCACATGTTGTATTTTAACTTTGCATAGTAGCTCCAAAGTTCAATTCAGAAATGAAGTGTTCTGCTTGTCTTCCCTGTTTGCACAACTTTAGACTGTGAGTAAGCAGTGTTTTCTGCTGAAAGAAAAAGTGAAAACTTTAATCTGGTTTGCCTTCTGTAGCACAAACAGGCTTAGTGGTGATGCAAGGCTGTCAGCACTATGGACATATACATCCAACTGTTGATTTTGCTTTCTCTATGGCACAAGATGTAAAGTCTATGTACTAAATGAAAAAGCAGAGTGGAAGCAGGGTTCAACTCCAGTATGTAAAGCATTTTACTGATTGTGTCAGAATGTAATTATTACAGTAACTTTTTAACATGACTTTAAGCATACCTATGAATGATTATTTTAAACATGTTGCCTGGCCAAATTGTGTGTGTAATACTGTCTGAAATAATCTGTTATGCCTACTAAATACAAGGCATGCTGCAAGGGAAATCCCAAGTTAACTGGGTTTACAATGTGGTGTAAGACACATGCTCATCACATTTTGAAGTAATACTCACAATGGCATCTAGCATCACATAGTACAGTTGGTCCATAACAGACCTCATGCAAATGCTGATGGTTAGACAGATATATAGGCAACTCATTCACAGGAAAGGCACTTATAAAAACAGGCTGTAATATTTTCATCTAATGTTGGCTTATAGAATTGAACACTGTCTCTACACCCCAACAAGGCAATCACATATTTAATAATGTAGTCTGACAATGGAAAATGCAGGTATTATTCCTCAAAGTAATGGCAGTCTGAAAATGCCGTAACATGACATTTAAACCCATCAGCCTAATGAAAAGCCAACAGTACAAAGGGATGAGAGAGAGAAGGAGTGAATACAGAGACAGATATACAGACTCCTATGAAAAGTGGTGTTATGGGTTATTAATTAACATCTTTATGGTGTGCCCTCAGTCTTCATCTGTCCTGCTCTGTATCGGTAACTTGTGTCTCTGGGGATCAAGCAGTTGTAGGACAGGCAACACCTGATGAAGACACGAGTAGAATACAGGTGGTTTACTAAATCTTCCTTATTGTCATGGATGGGTTGGCAAATGTTTATCTGGATAAAAAGTAAGATATGTTTCATAAAACATATCATAGAAGTGCAACATTATAGTAAGAATATTGTGACATGCATCTGAAATTGAACCCTTGATGCTACGGTTAAAAATTAATCTTCAGGCAACTGATTTATGTCAGCACTCTACAAGAGATGTTGCATTTGGCTACATACAATAGTCAAACCATTCTGTCAGTAACTTTTGCCAGTGATTTCTTGTAGTCTGCATTTAATCTGTATTCCAATAGTACAGCTTGTTTGAGCACGTTTGCGCGAGGATAACCGGACTACTACAGGTGATGGCAACAACTGATCAGGTTTTGCCAAAGGAAATATATGGTCATTCACTGTTACTTGGCATTAGTGCACAACGTAAATGCAAATGATGAGAGAAAAAACTGGCAGCTTTCTTATGGGCTGTTTCTGGTCATGCGTGTCATGTGCAATTCTATTTGGGGTTGAGAAGAAAGTGATGAAATATGGGAGGGTAGAAGAAGAGGAGATGACACAGGGGTAAGAATAGAGGAGTTTGCATGAAGGTAGTAGTGTAGACAGAATTTGCTGAATTTGGACTGTCACCACATCAAGGGTAGATGACATCAACAGAATAATGTTGTACATCCAAGTGTATCAAATCAAGTGTGTCAAAATGACACACAGTTGAAGTGGAAAACTATGTATGGGTTGTTATTTTATTCTTTTCTGTGGGGGGCAGGTGCCCATTTTTTTATTTTTTTTTAACATTCAAAGAAAGAGGAATGTTGGGTTAAGGGCTAAGGAATATGAGGGTCAGGTAAGGAGGTTAGGTGAGGAAGCAGGAGGAGACATATAGGACAAACAAGACAGACAAGGATGATGACAGACACAAAAGGTTTGGAGACACCATGACTGGGGATAGATATGGGACATTGGAATAACACCCATGTCAATTCTGAGAACAGTGAGAATCTAGTTCTCACCCTCAGAACTTTCATCAGTCTCCTGTCTCATTTTTTTTTGTGTCAGTGCTTGATGTGGCATCATATTGGCAATGTGATGAAATACCTTTTCTAGATGTCTGATTCAGGCACTAAGGCCCCTTTTAGTTATGCCATCTATCAACCCTATCAGCTGTTGGCGGGTGGCAAAATCACCACCTCCATTAATACTACTCCTGGAAGGTGCCAGTGCACCAGCTGCCAGGGCAGAACTACCTAATACAGATAGGGCAGGTAGAGCAGGGGCTGTGGAGCATTGGCCGCTTGGGACCATGGAGTGCTGGGTGTCAGTGGTGCAACCTGTGGAGGGATAGTGGGGCTATCCATAGCAGCTGATGCACCTCTGTGTGCTGCATGTCACTTTTAGTAAGCAGAAATATATGACAACAGAAATTGTTGCACCATATAAAATATCCCTCTCCCCACAAAAAAAAAAAAAATTGAGAGAAAGGGTGAGGCGAGTCAAAAAGAGAGAATTGGCTCCATGGCATATCCCACGATCATATAATTTCATAATTATACAGTCTATTCACTTTTGCTACATCCAGGTATGATGGGAAGGCCTCACTTTGTTGTCTCATTAATTAATTGTACTGCTTTGACATCAGAATACAACTATTTATTACAGTATTGCCATACTGCATACAATTACAATAGTTATTAGACTTCCAATAAGACCTGACAGATAAGTACCTGTGCCTCTCTGAGGTGAGTTAGCCTCTCTTAGTGCACCTCATGGTTCACTGCAATTTCTTCATTAGCTGTACAGCACAGAAGAAGAAGAGATATGAAAGCATACTGAATAACAGTCCTGGCTGGGTCCTGTATTCTGTATGATTTATTACAGGTAGGTCAGTATACTTACACAACTGAGGGATGTCAGCAGTTCTAAACTCATCCCCCATCAGCTAGGAGATCCTTCTTGCAGGTCACTATAGTGGTGACATCAATTATCTCTAGTGAGTGGGATGTCAGCTGCACTGAGACAGCCTTGGCTAATCTGTCTCAAGCCTCGGTCTTGTACTGAGATCTAGTATAGTCCCCCTACAACAGCCTACCACTGTAGTGCTTCAGAAGAAAAGTGCCAAAAAGTCCTGGACTCCACAACACCCCACCCCTATGTTCTAAATTTAGCACCATCTCCCACACTAGCAATGCCTGCAGAAGTCAAGCAGCAACTCTAATTATGAATTGGCACTAAATTCCAAACTCACATGTAACAGCTAGTACGCAAACATGCACAACAATACCAACTGCATTTACATGATGGAGAGTACAGAAAGACATTTGCAAACAAAGAGGAAGGCATTTTATTAAACAGCAATTAAGGTGTGAATCATAGCAGTGACATTTGCAATGTGTGATTCTTAACCTCTTCAAACTTTTTTAGATGGTCAACACTGACAGGCTCAGTGGATTTGATTGTTATCCTTGAGGTTTTGGAGGGTACTAAGATGACTTGGTATATAACTATCTGGAATTACACACTTTAAAAAGTTATTTGCTTAAGTGGGAATCAAACCTAAGAAGAAATAATGCATACATTTCTAGCAAGGTAATTATTTGTCAGTGCTATAAGAAAACTCCTTTTCAATTATGTTAATTACAGGTAAACTACATTCAGTATAAATGGAGATGTATATCAGGTAGGTCTTCGTGCATGTGAATTTAGGAAGTCCTGTGAAATGCATTCCCTTGAAAGAGGCATTATTACTGTTTGTAAAGGTATGTCACATGGATAGACTTTCATGACCTGATTAATACAGGTTGGGGTATGAGACATGCATCCTTCACTGCACATACTATCCTAACACAGAGTTGGGCTATGTGGGACAGAAGTTGATTTTAACTTACGTATTCTGCCCATCATAGATATGCAAGTGCATTGTTAATTCATTATCATAATTATTTTGCTTAAACAATTACAGACACCAACTGTGTTTCATAAGTTAATCATTTATGAGATATGCTACTCAGAAAAAAATATTTATCAAAGCATTCATGAGACATTTATTTCAATAAACATAATTATGTAAGCCATTTGTACATAGTGTTACCTCCTAATCAAAGTGTTGTTAGAAACTGCATGTTGACATCTGTTATCTGGATTTGAACACTAGATCTCCCACATTTTATCCAGTAAACATATACCTTGGGCCACAGAGCCAATTGCACAACTGTTGGATGTTTTCCTATCAGTACTGTCCTAAGTGCTGATGTCCGCACATTGACTGAAGCACTATTTTTGCTACAGAAGGCTTTCCAAATAAAATTTGTCACTTTTTCCTTAAAGCAGGTAAGGTTGATTGCATGCTGCTCAGTGGCGAGCATCTGCACCAGGCAAGAAATAGGAAAAACAAATATATATGATGTTCTGATGACAGTAAATCATACATCTGGTGTAATGCTTTCCACATTCCCCTCACTCTGTGGATTTGAACCCCAGAGAAACTCTAAGTGGCCACAGGCACTGCATTTACAACTTCTGCCACAAAAGCTGGTATACAGAATTTGCACATTACTCACTCATTAGAAATACTGCTCACTGGTGACAAAACTGTTACTTATGCAGTGATAAATCTCTGTGGATGTTCCCTTTGTTGGATATGCCTGGTTAGGTACATAGTAAAGGGGACATTGTACTCAATGATAGGTCTGATGAATACCGAATATTTATGTATTTATTTATTTGTTTGTTTATCTGTGTATTTGCATTTGTTTATTTGCATTTCTATATTTTGATTCTGTAGCTTTATCATGCTTGTTTTTGAAGCTTTTCTCCCTGGGTTTCTACTGAAAACTGACCCAGTAGACCTCCCAGTAAACAAATGCAAATAAATAAATAACTGTTTGCACTAATGGAGATGGCAGAAATGAAGTTGTTCACTCTTTTCTTCACTTATGAGTCCTGTTTGCACTCTGCTAAGCAGTGCAGAAATTACACAGTCAACAACATGTATAAGAATTTATATTACACACAACAAAACACAAGCTGCATTTTTACATCTGCTGGAAACATTCCAAGCAGCATGGGGTTTTTATCAGGATTCAAACCTAGCATCTTCTTTCCTGTTTCTTTAGAATTATTTAATTTAAACGATGTCCTACACTGACGCTAAGGTGTGATATATTTCTTCGTTTACTGTTGTTCAGAGTGCTGTACCAAAGTACCTGTGTCACTCTAAAGTGCACTACTAATGGCGTGGCAAATTGAATTTCTCAGTTTGTACCTTGCGCCATGGACTCTCTCTCTCTCTCACTGCTTCAAATGCTGCCATTACTCAGTGTGCTTTGCTAAAACTCACATAAATGAGGATAAAAAATGCCAGTATTAGCAATTGTCAGGTATAATAATAAAAATGCAGGAAAGTTAAATCCCCTAGAGCTGTGTGTGTTACAATCTGATCATTTAGGTTCATGGGTGTTTACTAGGCTAACGACCACAAGGGCATTTTTAAGCCTAGCTATGCATTCCAAATCTCTGACATGTTCTGGTACTCTTGATAAGTACAAGCAGGGGCTTGGGAGGTGAAACATTTACAAGCAGAGACCTGGGAGATGAACCATTTACAGATTGCCTGTGTCCATTACAGACATAGGTGACAAACCAGGAATGAATTACTGTTCCCCATCCAATTGTCCAAATTACACCTGAATTGGATTAGGGAGGAACTCTGTTTCACATGGATGGGGAGCCTGTTCCAGAGACAGGGTAGTCTCTGGGATACATACCTGCCTCTCCAGCAGGTCCTATTTATATCACAGGCATAGTTTAAGTCCTTAGTATGGGTAATTCTGGTGCTGTTTGTTCTGCAGATATGCAAGAGGCTCACCAGAGTGGTGTCTGCCAATGCCTTGTATGCCAGGCATAGATTTCCCTTCAACAGCCTGTAGGAGACAGAATACAGGGATATAGCCTTGAGGCGGTCTGCATAAGACATGTTACTTATGCCGTGAGAAACCTCTGTGGAGGTTCCCTTTGTTGGATATGTTTGGCTAGGTACATACCAAAGGGGGCATTGCACTCAATGATAGGTCTGATGAATGCCGAATGCAGTGGAACAATGACTTCCTTGGACCTAGATGCCATAGCTTTGTTAAAATTTGCATAGCATAGAATGATTTCCTCACTGTTGTAGACACCTGATGGTCAAAGGCTAGATTACTGTCTATGTGTGTCCCCAAGTCCCTGACTACTAAGTCAACTCATAGTGGCATGTTGTCAATATGATAGTTACCAGGGATGGGTGACTTCTTGAAGGATACTATTATGCATTTCTTGGCATTTAGATTTACTCCATGGCTCTGATACCAATTATTTGTCTGGGTCAGCCTTTCCTGGAGAACACTTGTGTCAGTGGGTGATTCAATGACAGCCATGCCTCTCAACCTCTTAGGTCAAAAAATATGGACAAAGCCATAAATAAAAGTGGGTCGAAGGCCCAAAAATAGGGACAATTTTTAAATCTTGCTCTTATAAATTTAGAAAGTTGATAGAATAACAGGTTTTGCATTAGCATGAATTTTCTGAAGGATATAAAGTCAGAAGCTCAAATGTATGTCTTTATTTTCAAACTTTGATCTTTAATTATTTACCACTAATTTGCCAGAAAACCACAACTTTGTGAAAAACAGACCAAAAATATGAGACCAAAATTTGGATATTCTGTGAAAATCTGTGTAGTTGAGAGTTATGACACAGCTAATCAATCTGCAATCTTCTGTGTATTTAGTCAGCCAGAAGCCATTGACACTAGCCTTGACTTCAGAAAAGTAAATACTGAAAAGGAGCAGTCCCAAGACTGATCCCTGAGGGACTCCAGTTGTGACTGGCCCTTTGGTAGAGCTGAACTCCCCAGTTCTAACATCCTTGGTCCTGTCTGTGAGCTAACTGGCTATTGACTGGGTGACATAAGGATTTTGTACCTAACCTCTTGAGTTTGTCAACAATGCCCAAGTCAGGTACTGTGTCAAATGCCTTGGGCAGGTCAAAGTAGGCAGTAAACAACATTTTTCCCTCATCCATTACTTTGGTGACCTTCTCAAAGAAGTGCATCAGGTTGAGTAAGCATGACCTGTCCTTGACAAATCCATATTGGATTGGGTCCAGTGTCTGGAGGTTTCCTATGGCATTATTGATAATTTCTATGATAATTCTTTCCATGGCTTTGCATATAAAACCAGTGAGACTTATGGGTCTGTAGATGCTTACCTTTGTGCAGAAGGATAACTTTTGTTGTTTTCCATTCATGAGGCATAAAGCCTGTTTGGAGGCTACAGGTAAAAAGCAATTCCAGATGGCCAGATAGATCATGTTTCATGCTGTTTAGAAGGAATTCTGGGATATTGTCTGGGTCCATTTATGCAGTGTTTTTGGCCTTAGAGAGAGCATTAAGGATCTGTTCCCTAGTGATAGTGGGGGTTATATTTGATGGTATTTCCTGAGGGAAAGTTGAGGGGGAGAGAGGGGTAAAGTTGAAGCTGAATTTGTTGGTCAGTATATGCTTGCTGTATCTTCTGGCTCAGTATAGGTGGCTCCATTAACAATGAGTTCTGCACACAACCATGTATTGCCTTGCCTTTGAGATTGCAGACATAGTTAAAGAATGCCTTGTAGTTGTCTTTGGCTTGGGAGGCTAAATTTACCTCAAATTTGGCTTTAGTGGACTTTGTCTTCTGAGTTGTTTGTTTAATTTGATGAGAGTGCATTTATCCTGCTGAGTGCTGCACCTCCTAAATTTTGCCATGCTTTTCTTCTTTCTGTTATAAGGCTTGTTGATGGTGTGATTCCATCAGGGTGGCTTGTTTTCTCAGATAGTTCTGTACTTCTTCCTGGTGGGTACAGTTGCCTCTATAACATGTTTTTTGCAGGGTTTCTGTGAACAGTTCTGCATAGGCAGCACTGTTTTCAGAGTTTGTGGGGGCTTGAAATTTTATCAGGTTATCACTTAGTAGTAGGAAGTTAGCCTTAAAGTAGCTCCTGAATATTACATGATTAGCTGGGGGTCCAGATTTTATTTTTACTTCAAAGGAGACCATACCTTACCAGAAAAAAAAAACAATAAGGGTGTGCGCAGCACTCTCCCATACTAGTGATGACTAGATCCAGTATGGTTGTACCCCTGGATAGTGTATTGAAAATCAGGTCCTGGGAGTTTGTGTTTGCATAATCCAGGAAATCCTGTGCCTGTATATTTGGTGTCATATATTATTCCCAGTTAATGGTGGGGTAATTAAAGTCGCCTATGAATATGATATTGGGTTGGATAGTGAATGTTTCCAATGAGTTTAAATGCATGTTATGGGTTTCCTGGGCATAGCTCTCAGCCTCTTGGTACAAAAAATCATGACAAAGCCAAAAATAATAAGGGGGGCACTCAAAAATAGGGGTGCATTTTAAATACTGCTCTTATAAACTTAGAAAGTTTCTAGAATAAAAGGTCTTGTTTACCATGCATTTTCTAAAGTATACAAAGTCTGAAACTCAATTAACTGTCTTTATTTAGGGAAATCAAACATCACTGATATACCAAAGAAATCCAGAAAATCACAAATTTAATGAGGAACAGACCAAAAATATGAGGCAAAAATCTGGGCATTTGGTAAAAATCTGTACAGTTGAGAGGTATGTTCCTGGGTCATAGATGGGGACCTATAGTTTGCAAGGAAATGGTATGGGATTTTGTCTATGGCCATTTAAATGTAGAGAAGCTCAAGTGCATTGTCTTGTCTGACCAGCCTTGAGGTATAATTAGATTGAGACACCTCTACCATTAGTCCCTGCCTGTGTCATACCTGGTCTAAATGTGTGGAAGGCATTATTAAACCTTGCAATATCAGTGCGCTCTCCCCAGTTTTAAACCATGTCTCAGTGACCACATAAATGTCAGCATTCTCTAGGTTGTGGAGAGCCTCTAGGGAGTGAATTATTTTGTTTAGACTCCTAACACTGAGCAGTAACACCTTTAGATTTTCTTGGCTCTGTTTTGCTATGTTGGCAGCACTTTCAGTTTGGGATTGCCTAAAAAAGGCACTATAGGGGATGACAATGTTTTATCTAATATTCAAAGCCTAGGGGGGATAGGTGCAGATCAACCCTGGCAAAGCAATGTGGTCTGTTGATCATCTCCTTCCATGCTGACAAATATTGCACCCCTTTAGAATGACACCAGAAATTAAGCCAGTTCTTAAAGTCAATTATCATTTGTTTATATTGTGGCATCAACCATGGAGAAGGTAAAATGCTGCTCTTTGCTAGGCTCATTCCAGCATGGGGCACATATTCCAATAGCTCCATGATGTCTGCCTTCATAGATAATCTAGGGAGGTATGTCTCAGGTCATTTACACCATCATGGACTATGGCTGAGTCATACTGGTACTTGTGGTCCAATGACCAGAATGTGTGCACAATGTGGTAGATCCTGGCCCCTGATAAGCAAATGATTATAACTTCCTCCTTACTGAGCCTGGTGAGAGGGACATGAGTGTGTCTCATGATGAAGTCTCTGGTGATCAGAATGTAGGACTGTGTGGTGGCTGCCTTAAGGGCTTAGAGGTAGAGACTCCCTGAGATGTGGCTGAATGTGTTGTTTTGAAAGTGCATTCAGGGCTGCTGAGGGTATTTGCCACATGTACTTCATCTAGGAGGTCTTTGGGGATTAGGAAAGTTACATATAAGTGCCTCAGCATATGTGAGCCCATATGTCTGCTTAGAACTGTGTGTGATAGCAGCAGAGTGTGTACTACTGACAACATGACAGATAGCAGGATCACTTTTATGTGAGAGCTTCACCTCCAGGGACATTATGTAAATGCATCTCTCACATACCATATCAGTTTGTTTAAGAATTAACTGGTTGTCAGTAAACATGAGGCAATTTCTACATTGCCAAAGGATGCTCATATCTACCAAGATGGTAATGGAGATAGTGGGAAAGTTCATATCCATGGCAACAGAACCTTTGTTTTTGATTAAATGGTTGGAGTGAGAATATAAGGTGAGAATATAAGGTAATGTCAGGAGTATCTGGTTTGCAATTCTGGGGCCAGTGCTGGTCACTGCAATTGATTTATCCTGTGTGCAACTTGGTATTGGTGAAATTTCAATAGTGCTTTTAAAGGAAAAATGTCACTCAAAGTGTCTGTGTCTATACAGGCACTGCCAAATACTTGCGGGGAAACTAATAAGTATACCCTGATGGTTTGCAGATGAAGTATTTAGGCAGATATTCAGAAGATAGGTTATACAGCAGCAAATCAAGTAGTGCATACTGAAAAGAAAGAACTAGCTTGTCAAGAATTATGAAAAGACTGGAGCTGCATGAATGACTACTGCATGGCTTCTACTAGTGCTGGTCTCACTACAGCTTTACGGTGTTGGGATAAAATGCTGCTTTGCTTTTTCCCTCACCAGAAGCAAAACAATAGCACCAGTCCTAAGATGGGAAGCATGTCACAGGATCTTTGGTGAGCAACAGTCTTCTCCAATATGATGCAAGGGTCTGTAAGCTTGTTGTAACCTTTTCATGGTAGATGCCTTGAATAACAACCAGACTAATCAGGAAGGTCATACACAGACACTAACTGCCCAATCAAAAATATTCAGGAATCAAAGCACTCTGCTCCTTCTTTCACCATGAGCAAAATAATAAGCACAAATTCCAAGTTGGCACCTACGAAGCAGTTATTAGGTTTTCCAGTGATCAGCAGTGTCCAGGAAATAATGTCCCTATGCTCCTTCTAGCACCAGGAGCAAAACAGAAGCACTAATTCCAAGATGGCTATTGAGAAGCAGAACATGGGTTATCCTATAATTGGTGGCCTTGGAGCAGATGTTGCAGATTTTAATGATGTTGCAGATTTTAAAGATAAGATAGAAAAATGAGCTACTATCCTAAGAGCTGCAGTGTGCACTAAGCAGCTAGATATGAAAGGTGGTAACTTAAACTTGAGCTATCCAGGTGGAGGCCCATTAATTTTAAAAGAACTAGAGAGATTTGAAAATATGCATTAACTCTGTCAGATAGCACACTTCATGGAAGTGAACCCTCAAATCAGCGCAATGACAATACACAGCCTTTTGTGTTTTTATCATTGTTTGGCACCAACACAAAATTAGAAATTGTTCCTTTCTCATTTGTTTGAACATATTTCGATCAATGCGATACACTAATAATAGCCCACAACATTTTAATGCCAGGTTGCCAACACTGCCAGCTGCTTCTTATCTTTATTTTCTGAGCATATTCCCTTCCTAGTCAAGCATAACTATAGAAATGCAATGTTTCCTGTCTTTCTGAACTAGTATAGTCAAGTTTTCAGGTTTTGCTGAATCCAGGGCTGTGTTACAAGTTTCTGTGCTGCCCATACCTTACTTGGATAGAAGGAAGTTTCTCTGTTCACCTGTGAGAGAGGGAAGCTTTGAGCAGCCTTTCTGTTTATGGAGGAGTGGTTTCAACCCAGACGTTAGTAGTTTATTGGCCATTTTAGGCTAATTTCAATCTCTTTCATTTCTCTGCTATAAAAACCGCATTGCACGATTTTTGTGCTTGTATTTCCCTTAGCAAGTGTCTTCCAGGTGTCCTACAGAGTCTACAGCAGCAGACAGACAAAAGAGAGACTTTGGAGTGAAGTATAATTTTTCTGCTTTTCTTGCTGTCTTAAACTAATTCTGCCTAAAACGCCGATTGTTTTAGCGTTTCTGTGATTTAAAAAGTTGTTATTGCTACATATTGTACTTATTTACTGCCTGCACTTGAATTAAGTCGTTTTTGTGTTTAAATAATCTGTTTAACTGTTGTAGGCTACACACTAAAGTGCGATAGCCTTTTCTGTGCATTTAAAGTGTTGTTTTTTGACTGTATCTGATCTATTTTTCTGAAAACAAATGCAAAAAAAAACAAAAAAACTTGTTTCCTGACTTTCTTAACTAGTATAGTCCAGTTTTCAGGTTTTGCTGAATCCAGGGCTGTGTTACAAGTTTCTGTGTTGCCCATACCTTACTTGGATAGAAGGAAATTTCTCTATTCACCTGTGAGAGAGGGGAGCTTTGAGCAGCCTATATGTCCCTGGATGAGTGGTTTCAGCCCAGAAGTTAGTAATTTATTGGCTTTTTTTTTACTAATTTCTATCTCTTTTATTTCCCTGCTATACAAACTGCATTGCGGTTTTGTGCACCAGGCAGCGCTGGTTAGCTAGGGTTAAACTATTCCCGGTTCCACGAAGTCTACTATTCAATTTTTCCCTTGGAACTAGACAAACCTTCAACATTAGCACTTAAATCATTCATTTCACAGCCCAGCACTTGCTTAAAACTCATAGCAAGCACTAATTATCACTAGCACTAGACCCCCCCTATACTGTCCAGAAGGACAAGGCTCTCTATTCGTCCCCACCAGTCAATCAGAAAAATGGCTCACTCTACCTATTCAGGCATGTCCAAAGGGCAGTTTCCGGTGTACTCTCCAGACCAACTGTTGAATATGGGCATTTTGAGGCAATGTTACAACTGCCTCATGTACACAGACAGCCCTCTCCTCCTACCATCAAACACTAATATATGGGAGAGATGCAATTATACAACCAGACTGGAGGCAAAGCTCTCTCAACCCAAGACTGGAACTGACAGTCAAGAGGAGAAGGGTAATACAGCACACCACCAGTCTCACATAGACCTAACAAACCAACACCGGCAAATAACACACATAAATACACAAAAACATACTCAGAGGCTCTAAATAAAAATCTGCAAAAGCAACAGAGACCTCCAAAGCAGACATCCAAGCACCCTCCACACCCCATTACCAACCATGAAATGCATACTTCACATAATCAGTGTGCCATGCAATCACAGCCCTTAAGGCAAAATAACATATCCAACACACTAGTAATAGGCGACTCTATAGTCAGGCACACTGATGTCCCACTAACTAGGCTGGACAAGGAGAAGGTTACAGTTAGCTGCCTGTCAGGTGCCAGGATACGCCGCATAACACAAGCACTCATGTCATTCCAGAACAAGTACAAATATGACTCTATCATTGTCCATGTTGTGAATGACCTGAGATGTACCTCCCTGGACTACACGAAAAGAGACATGGAAGAGCTCTCTGATCATGTAGCCCAGGCCGGTATGACCCTGACCCTGAGTAGCATCCTGGCCTCACCAAGAATGATGCGACAGTATAAAGAAAAAATGATCAATTTCATCAATTGGCTAAGTTTCTGGTGTCATTCAAAGGGGATCCAGTATCTGTCTGCCTGGGATGACGTGCTCGACAAGCCACGTTGCTTTGCAAGAGATGGCTTGCACCTGTCACCCTTAGAGTTTCTAATACTGGCCAAGGCTCTTGCCGCCCCCATAGTGCTGTTTTAGGCAAGGCTCAAAAGACAAACCCACCACCGTAAATAGCATAAGTAATCAAAAACTGAGGGTAATGCTACTCAACACCAGAAGTCTAAACCTCAAAATGCATGCACTTGAGGCACTCCTCAGTATGGAGAACATCAACATCTGTGCAGTAACAGAAACATGGTTTAAGGCTCCAGAGAGCACCCCAGCTCTACTCATACCATACCTTTCGGCCACAGAACCCAGACCGAAACACAAAAGGTGGGGATGTATCCATATTAATCAAGGATACCCACACCTCCAGGTTAGTGGTGCAGTACGATGCATCAGAGATCATCCATGTGCAACTAACAATGGTCAAAACTGCAATCCAAATTGTAGCTTGCTACAGATCACCCATCATGACCCAGGACCTCCATTCTGCACTTCTGAAGACAATGGGAAATATGAAGGTCCTACCAAATACCCTAATACTGGGTGATTTCAATTACCCAAACATTAACTGGGAGAACTACTCAAGTACTAACTCCCTTGCCCAACGCTTCCTAGAATTTATAAACTCGAATGCCCTGGATCAACTGGTCAACACCCCCCACCAGAGGGAACAACATATTGGACCTGGTCATCATCAACATGGGTGACCGGTGTTCCACACCTGAGGTCAACCCCTCGCTGGTTAGATCAGACCATAGACTAATCACTCTGGATATCCACATACCGCTCCCAAACCCAGTCAAGGAAACCACCATGAAAAACTTTTCAAAAGCAAACTTCACATTACTTAAGACCAAGGTAGAAAGGTTCACAGCCCCCATGCCAAAGGACAACGTTGTCCAAGCTGCTGAATCCTTTACAAAGGCACTCTATGAGCATCTGCCAGAATGCATGGATCATGCTATCCCAAGTAAAACCAAAACTCACTCCTCCAAAAAAAGGAAACCAGTTTGGTGGACCCCTGCCATAAACAAACTATACAATAGAAGGAGGAAACTAGTACAGAAAAGAGTAAAATCCCAAGAAGGAAAGACATCCCTGATCAGTATCAGCAAGAAACTATGATCTCTCATTAAATCATTCAAGGCTAGCTTTGAAAGAAAAATTGCCAAGGACTCCAAAGATAACCACAAAGCATTCTTTAGCTATGTCAAGAACCTAAGTGGAAACTCTCATATCTGCTCTGAGTTAGTGCAGAATGGCACAAAATATACTAAACCAACTGATATTGCAAACATTCTGGCAGACAGGTTTAGTGCAAACTTCACCAACCTCTCCCCCCCTAAAGGGCCCATAACCATACCAGAAGAATGTAGGGCCCCGGAAATCACTAACTCACAGGTTAAAACAGCCCTATCCAAAGCTAAAAACACAGCTTCAATGGGACCGGACGGTGTCCCAAGCTGTGTCTTACAAGAGCTCTAAATGAACTAACCCCTCACCTAAACACACTGTTCAAACTCAGCCTCTCTACAGGCTACGTACCCACAGAGTGGTGCACAGCAACAGTTATCCCACTTCACAAAGGTGGAGCCACAACGGACCCTGGGAACTATCACCCTATATGCCTATATATCGCCCTATATGCCTGACTAGCCTGGTCTGCAAGGCTACGGAGCACATCATCATGGAACTCATTAACAGAGACACTGGGAACCTCCAAACTTTGGACTCTACCAGTTTGGCTTTGTTAAGGGCCTCCTAAACCTGGTGGACTTCTTTGAGACAGTTACTAAGGCATTAGATGAGGGAAAGGAGGTCCACATAGCCTACCTAGACCTCGCAAAGGCTTTCAACACCATTCCCCATTCTGGTATTATACACAAGCTCAGCAGCCTGAACATAAACCCCTACATCATGAGATGGGTTGCCAATTGGCACACAGATAGAACCCACACAGTGAGAGTTGCAGGCTCTAGGTCCAACTCTAAACCAGTTACAAGTGGTGTCCCCCAGGGCTCAGTCCTAGGACCCCTCCTGTTCGGTGTATACTTCTCAGAGGTACAGGCAAGCACAGGAGGACTATGACTGACCAAGTTCACAGATGACTGCAAACTAGGGGCCATAATTGATTCTCTGGCTGCTACAGACACCCTCCAGAAAGGTCTCACTGAGATGGATACCTGGTGTCAAAATCATGGCCTCAAGCTAAATGCCAAAAAGTGCACAGTCATCCCCTTTGGAAAAAAACAAAGTACCCATGAACTACCACATAGGTGGTAGTCCCCTAAATACAGAAAATGTAATAAGGGATATAGGGATCCAAGTAGATAGCAATCTCTCCTTTGATAATCTTATTGCCAAGGTGGTTAGAAAATCCTTCTATGTGGCCCACCTAATCACAAAAGGGGTCACATCCAGAACAAAAGAGGTTATTGTGCCTCTCTACTCATCACTCATCAGACCCATTATAGAATACAATGCCCCATTTGGGATGTACCTTACAAGACACCTGCAACAGCTGGAAAGACCACAGAAGTACCTCACCAAGAGGATTACTGGCCTCAAACAGATGCCCTATGCAGCCTGACTAAAAAAACTCCAGCTGTACTCGGTTGCATACTGTTTACTCAGAGGTGATCTCTGCCTGACATACAAGGCCATGTCCAACCCAGAATTGATGGACATGCTCCACCTAAAAAAAAGAAATCCCTGAGAGCCACATGCTCTAGGGATATAAACCTTACCACAATGATAAATAGGACATTCTGGAGGGATGGATTCCTGACCCAGAGACTACCCATGCTTTGGAACAGGATTCCAATATACATCAGGCAGAGCCCCTCACTAGCACTCTTCAAGAGAATCCTTGATGGGTGGATGGGAAATAGAAAATTTACCCTGGGGATCACTGCAGTGGCTCTGCTGGACACAGGCATAGGGGACTAATGGCTCTGCTTGACAGAGGCACAGGGAACTAATCTAAGGGGGTGGAAAAAGCCAACGCATTCTGGCTAGGCTTATAAATGCCCTTGGGCAGATAGCCTGTACTTACCTATGAACCTATGAATCTATGGACATTTATTTGCATCTTTGTTTCAATATCTAATATAGGTGATCAGCATTTCAGACAGACTTTAAGCAGAGTATGAATAGTGTGCTGTTACTACAAGGATGTAAGTTCTGTTAAGGTTGTTCTTCTAGCTCTCAAGATGCTTACACATTTTATTATAAGTCTACTCTGCATGATGCAAACAATTCAGAGAGAACAGTCACTTCAGTATTACTTGTAGACAGAGCAATCAGTAACACATGCAAGTCATTAGCAGCTACCACTTTTCATTGCTCCTCCCTGCAGTCCTAGGATGTGTGCATGCAATCGCATAGCTACCTACCCATGTTTACATCCCCTACACCAATGACTTTTTGTATTCAGGAATGCTAATGAGTTCACACCTTATTTGCATCTTCACAGAGCTCTGAGGGCTGAATCTACACAATATAAAGGTAATGGTGTAGCTATGGAAGTGGAAGGAGAGGAGACTGATTAGATACAGACAGAGCATTACTGCTGCTTAATAAGACAAAATTGTTTTACAAATCATTGCATTAGTTCATAAGTTATGTTTGTCCTCTAAACAGACTGCTTACATCTTCATATTTTTAATGTATTTTAATATACAATGAAGAAAAAAATTCTGTGATGTATGCAATTTGAAAAAAATCCCTGATAGTGTACTGAACATATATCAGTGTTTGCAGTGCTGTCCAAGTTAGTATTATTACAGTATAGTATCATTTGCTATGGTGTGACTGTCTTAACTATGTGTGTAACTCACTGGATAGGAAGAGTGACACACTGGATCTGGCAGTGTCCATGATGGAATCTCTGCTAGGGCAGTTCCATACATCCATAGAGCTGCAAAATTCTGTGATGTTAGCCAATGTGGCCCTACCAGATCCCCCTCCTGTACTAGCACTACTTTCAGTGCTGTGTTAGTGAGTGAGGTTACCACATCCACACGTGGCTTCCCATGGAGTTATGGTCCTGGATCTAGTTTGAGGAGAGCTTGTCCAGCAGATATCACTCACATTCATGTAGCACCCCCACTTTGAACCAGGGATGTGAAAGTGAAAGTGCAACACCTAGCAAAGGCAGTTTATGTGGTTGGGAGTGGAGACACTGAAAAGATAATTTTACAATGCATGACTCACACTTGTCCCACATGACAGGACATAGTGCTAGCACAGAACATGATTGTTTTCTTGCAGACTCTCACACATTTTCACAATAAACTTCCCATACTGAACTGCACATATGCATGGTAAAAAAAATAATGTTGATTGGGATATATCTTCTGTTAATGTCCCTAATATATTTCATACTTACATGAATGTTCTGTGTTTCTTACTTACACATGCTCACTATTTTGGTGTCACCCTTGACCAACTGCTCCCCCAACTCACCATGTGAGAATGATGATGACTGTGCCATGGGCTTTGTTGATTTGGGCTTGACTTATGGTTCCATATATGTCTGATGCGCATAGTAGATAGGTACAAGACTGACAGTATGCAGGTAGTTTATCTTCCTAAACATTTGTTTGTACACTATAGGTTATACATTTATTTTGACATTACTGCAGTTATGAGTCATGTGCTTTAGGGCTGTCTCTGTCTGATGTTATCCACACAAAGACATTACATGTTTAACTGATATTTGTGGACATTGGCTGGCATCACTTTTAATAGTTGTATGTGCTTAGGTTGTTATGTGTATTCCTTTGCTGGTGAGTGTATGTGCTATCCTTTGCCTGTTAGCCAGAGCAAGGGCATATTGCATATGCCTATGTCTGCTGACTACCTTTGCAGCTGCAGGTTCCTCAGAATTCCTGTCTATATGTGCTGGATGTGCTGCCCCTGCCTATGGTACATGAATGTGTGGTCCTGGCCCTTGCTATCCCTGTTGCAGCATTTTCTCCAAGAAGATGATGCTGTCCAACATGGCACAGACTATTAGAATTTCTGCATAGGTGCCTGGGTCATACTGCAGGTCTAGACAGTGGAATCATGACTTCAGCATGCAAACACACATTCTATGATGTTTCTAGTTTGAGCATTATCCTTCCTCTGTGGTTGGGTGTGCATTTCTGATGGGTCTCATGAGCCACAGCTCCAGTGCATAATCTGCATCACCCAGGAGATGACCTTGTGGAATATCACCTCTAGCAAACCTTGTGGACAGCTGGAAGGTGTGCCATATGTGTGAGTCATGTTAACTGCCTGGGTTGCCTGCACAGACACTGAGTATGATCCCTCAGGGATTATAGACAACCTGGCAATTGAATGAATGGAACCCCTTCCTGTTGATGTATGTCCTTCCCTGATCACCAGGTGGGGCTTTTATTTCTATGTGAGTACGGTCTATGGCCCCCAGACTTCAGAGAAGTGTGCTGCAGCATAGAATTCCTGCATTGTTCTTGCTCTCTCCTCTGGTATTCATGGAAAATAGATGTACCCCCTTGCATGTCATAGCATAGCATTAAGATATTGGTGAAATATTCTAGAGGCGGAGGTCTGTGACACCTCTAGTATATCCCCTGTGGATCTCTGAAATGTACAAGTTGCTAATATCCTTAATGCTTCTTAGTTTCCACTGGTATAGGTTTCCCCCCGTTTCCCCCTGGATCAGAGGTGGGGGAGGCAGAGTTTGTTAAGTTCCTGTAGTGTTTCCATCTCAAACCTGTATTGCTCTATTTCAGTATCATACAGTCCATGATGTATTAAACAGGGTCTTAATGCCCTTGTTCTCCGTGGATGGGTTCTGTCAGCAGCATTAGCCCCATAGATTTGAGCCTGTTGCACATACACATGCAAGAGCAGCAGCAGCAGCACCTACAATTGTTTTTTTTTTCTAAGTATGATGGTGGCCATATTCCAATAGATTTTGGTGTTCATGGCAAAGGGCTACAACATCTCTACATGCTTACCTTATAGCTTCATACCTCTCAACTGTACAGATTTTGCAGAATGTACGAGTTTTGGCTCATATTTTTTATCTGTTTATCATAAAATTGTGGTTTTCTGGCAAATCACTAAAGATTGAAATCAGAAAATAATGATAGACATTTGAGTTTCAGACTTCATTCCCTTCAGAAAATTCATACCAATGTAAAACCTGTTATTCTATCAACTTTCTAAGTTTGTCCCCCATTATTTAAGGCTTTTGAGGTATGTATAGCATCCTGAATGGCTCCACCATCTTGGATTCATTAATTAGCATGTAATTCAGCTGCTTATGCTTTCATTAGCATACCCTGCTGTTTACCTTTGTTTGGCAGCTCTTCTCAATGTATAGACCAGTTTAATGAATACAAAATAGCATGTGACATGCACACTATAGCAGCGTGGAAATTAGCAATCATGAATCCAGCCCAATGTGTGGCAATTTTTAAAGTGGCTTAATGTAGGAAACTATTTCTAATGCAGTATCTTGTACATTATACAGTGAGACTTCTTTGCAACCCATTTGTCTATAAGTAGAATTTTCATTTTTTTGTATTGCGATATCATGATGTTCTACTCTTGGAACGTTCACTACTGATCAGCAAATTGTGTTAAAGCGCATATTCTGGTCTGGGATGGTTTATAGCCATCCACAATACACTATACCGATATCAAAACATTTAATGGGTAATCTAAGGTATAGAATGAAATATTACACAGTGTAAGTTTGCCAAATAAATTTTACGGGGTCCAATACTTGCCCAGGCGGAAAGATCCAGAAGTCATGGGTAAGCTATTTATGATAAGACTTCTAGTGCTAAACAACACAATCAGTGTGTGTACATTTAAAACAAACAGTGGAAACTGAACTGTGAGTAAACAAAGTGACTGCTGCATGGTATATCACACATTCAACAGCATTTATTTTATTTTGTATTTATTTAACATTTGTTTACCAGGAAAGTCCAACTTGAAACTGAGCCAATTTTCAGCGGAGGCCAAGGGAAAAATGCTCCAGATGCATATCTTTATAGTGTAAGAGGAAACTGGAGCACCCAGAGAAAACCCACACAAATGCAGGAAGGACATGCAGACTCCACACAGAAGGCACTTCAACTGAGAACTGAACCAGACAACTTCTTGCTGTGAGGTGACAATGCTACTGCTACATCACTGTACCATTTCTGTACTAATCTGTCTTTCTGAATAATTTAATTCATCTAATTGCCATCACAATACCTTTGTAAAATGGAATGACCTACATTAGATTTACTCTCATATTCTGTAATAAATGGAGAGGAATATTAAAGAAAAATGTAATCATACACTGCATTGCTGCATATTACATAAATATCAATAAAAAGGTGTAGAAGTGTATTTAAGCACTCACTATGAATAGTATAGTCAGCTTTCACCATGCCTGTCATCATATGTTACATCATAAAAAATGCTGAGGAACATTTACTTACCAAAAATATATGAAGTTACACCCGGACCCAAATGCAAAAATCAGAAAAAAGGGTTGTTGGATAGATGAATGGATATGAAATAGAAATATAATTAATTTAGAGCCTTGGTATTGTCGTTAGTACCTGCAGCCATTTACAGACTGTTAAATTGTCATCTTTTTCTTTATTTTTATCAGAAAGTGGAAATTTGTATCTCTTCCCATATGTTAAAAAGTTTTTTTTTTTACAACAGCAAAAAAAAAAAAATCAGGTACGTGACTCAGGCACCCAGTGATCATCCAAGGCATGGCGCAGAAAAGTAGGTGTGGTTCTAATAGTAGCAAACATGAAAAACAAAAGCCAGCACCTTGGAAGCATGAAGATTTATTATAATAACCAGACCGGTTTCAGCATATAGCTTTCATCAGTGATACATCTCATATAGCAGTAATAACCCTGCAATAAATACTTAATCTAATTAGGTATCCATGACATCATTTCCTGTCCAAAACAAAATTTGCCTGATACCAAATGATAGGCACAAAAAACAATGCAGAATACAATAAAAATCAATGTGGAATTACTGTTTTATTCCCCTTTATGCTTTTCCTTGATATTCAAATATTCTGATTTTTGTTTTCTGTTTTAAGAAGTGTTGTACTCTTGATATCCACCACAGAGTACTAAATCATGCCCAATGGGGGTTTTTTTAGAATTTATGCATAGGTGCCTGAGTCATAATGCAGGTCTAGACAGTGGAATCATGACTTCAGCATGCAAACACACATTCTATGATGTTTCTAGTTTGAGCATTATCATTCCTCTGTGGTTGGGTGTGCATTTCTGATGGGTCTCATGAGCCACAGCTCCAGTGCATAATCTGCATCACCCAGGAGATGGCCTTGTGGAATATCACCTCTAGCAAACCTTGTGTACAGCTGGAAGGTGTGCCATATGTGTGAGTCATGTTAACTGCCTGGGTTGCCTGCACAGACACTGAGTATGATCCCTCAGGGATTATAGACAACCTGGCAATTGATTGAATGGAACCCCTTCCTGTTGATGTATGTCCTTCCCTGATCACCAGGTGGGGCTTTTATTTCTATGTGAGTACGGTCTATGGCCCCCAAGACTTCAGAGAAGTGTGCTGCAGCATAGAATTCCTGCATTGTTCTTGCTCTCTCCTCTGGTATTCATGGAAAATAGATGTACCCCCTTGCATGTCATAGCATAGCATTAAGATATTGGTGAAATATTCTAGAGGCGGAGGTCTGTGACACCTCTAGTATATCCCCTGTGGGTCTCTGAAATGTCCAAGTTGCTAATATCCTTAATGCTTCTTAGTTTCCACTGGTATAGGTTTTCCCCCGTTTCCCCCTGGATCAGAGGTGGGGGAGACAGAGTTTGTTGAGTTCCTGTAGTGTTTCCATCTCAAACCTGTATTGCTCTATTTCAGTATCATACAGTCCATGATATATTAAACAGGGTCTTCATGCCCTTCTTCTCCGTGGATGGGTTCTGTCAGCAGCATTAGCCCCATAGATTTGAGCCTGTTGCACATACACATGCAAGAGAGCAGCAGCAGCACCTACAATTGTTTTTTTTTTTCTAAGTGTGATGGTGGCCATATTCCAATAGATTTTGGTGTTCATGGCAAAGGGCTACAACATCTCTACATGCTTACCTTATAGCTTCATACCTCTCACCTGTACAGATTTTGCAGAATGTATGAGTTTTGGCTCATATTTTTTATCTGTTTATCATAAAATTGTGGTTTTCTGGCAAATCACTAAAGATTGAAATCAGAAAATAATGATAGACTTTTGAGTTTCAGACTTCATTCCCTTCAGAAAATTCATACCAATGTAAAACCTGTTATTCTATCAACTTTCTAAGTTTGTCCCCCATTATTTAAGGCTTTTGAGGTATGTATAGCGTCCTGAATGGCTCCACCATCTTGGATTCATTAATTAGCATGTAATTCAGCTGCTTATGCTTTCATTAGCATACCCTGCTGTTTACCTTTGTTTGGCAGCTCTTCTCAATGTATAGACCAGTTTAATGAATACAAAATAGCATGTGACATGCACACTATAGCAGCGTGGAAATTAGCAATCATGAATCCAGCCCAATGTGTGGCAATTTTTAAAGTGGCTTAATGTAGGAAACTATTTCTAATGCAGTATCTTGTACATTATACAGTGAGACTTCTTTGCAACCCATTTGTCTATAAGTAGAATTTTCATTTTTTGTATTGCGATACCATGATGTTCTACTCTTGGAACATTCACTACTGATCAGCAAATCGTGTTAAAGCGCATATTCTGGTCTGGGATGGTTTATAGCGATCCACAATACACTATACCAATATCAAAACATTTAATGGGTAATCTAAGATATAGAATGAAATATTACACAGTGTAAGTTTGCCAAATAAATTTTACGGGGTCCAATACTTGCCCAGGCGGAAAGATCCAGAAGTCATGGGTAAGCTATTTATGATAAGACTTCTAGTGCTAAACAACACAATCAGTGTGTGTACATTTAAAACAAACAGTGAAAACTGAACTGTGAGTAAACAAAGTGACTGCTGCATGGTATATCACAGATTCAACAGCATTTATTTTATTTTGTATTTATTTAACATTTGTTTACCAGGAAAGTCCAACTTGAAACAGAGCCAATTTTCAGCAGAGGCCAAGGGAGAAATGCTCCAGATGCATATCTTTATAATGTAAGAGGAAACAGGAGCACCCAGAGAAAACCCACACAAATGCAGGAAGGACATGCAGACTCCACACAGAAGGCACTTCGACCGAGAACTGAACCAGAGAACTTCTTGCTGTGAGGTGACAATGCTACTGCTACATCACTGTACCATTTCTGTACTAATCTGTCTTTCTGAATAATTTAATTCATCTGATTGCCATCACAATACCTTTGTAAAATGGAATGACCTACATTAGATTTACTCTCATATTCTGTAATAAATGGAGAGGAATATTAAAGAAAAATGTAATCATACACTGCATTGCTGCATATTACATAAATATCAATAAAAAGGTGTAGAAGTTTATTTAAGCACTCATTATGAATAGTATAGTCAGCTTTCACCATGCCTGTCATCATATGTTACATCATAAAAAATGCTGAGGAACATTTACTTACCAAAAATATATGAAGTTAAACCCTGACCCAAATGCAAAAATCAGAAAAAAGGGTTGTTGGATAGATGAATGGATATGAAATAGAAATATAATTAATTTAGAGCCTTGGTATTGTCATTAGTACCTGCAGCCATTTACAGACTGTTAAATTGTCATCTTTTTCTTTATTTTTATCAGAAAGCGGAAATTTGTATCTCTTCCCATATGTTAAGAAGTTTTTTTTTTTTACAACAGCAAAAAAAAAAAAAAAATCAGGTACGTGACTCAGGCACCCAGTGATCATCCAAGGCATGGCGCAGAAAAGTAGGTGTGGTTCTAATAGTAGCAAACATGAAAAACGAAAGCCAGCACCTTGGAAGCATGAAGATTTATTATAATAACCAGACCAGTTTCAGCATATAGCTTTCATCAGTGGTACATCTCATATAGCAGTAATAACCCTGCAATAAATACTTAATCTAATTAGGTATCCATGACATCATTTCCTGTCCAAAACAAAATTTGCCTGATACCAAATGATAGGCACAAAAAACAATGCAGAATACAATAAAAATCAATGTGGAATTACTGTTTTATTCCCCTTTATGCTTTTCCTTGATATTCAAATATTCTGATTTTTGTTTTCTGTTTTAAGAAGTGTTGTACTCTTGATATCCACCACAGAGTACTAAATCATGCCCAATGGTATCATCTCATGATAGGAAGGAAAGTACTACAATTTATCATTTAATCCAGGTGGAAATAAACCACCCAAATTTACAATCCATTTCCTTTCCTTCATGTTTAATATATTATGCCACCCTGTTTTGAAGGATCTATTGCCTGATATTTTGTCAATGACTGTAAAAGTAAATTTCGCTGTATGATGAATCAGTGAAGGTCTATAAAGAGCATTGGTGGCTCTGGCATTCCTAATACCCCCTAGATGTTCTGACATTCAAAATCTAAATTGTCTAGAAGTTTGGCCCACATAGAAAGCTTGACAAGTGCAAGTGGCTAAATATATAACCCAATCTGTTCCACAGTTGGCGAAGCAGTTAATGGTGTACACCTGTCCAGTGTTTTTACTGGTAAAGGTTTTTGTTTTGTAAACATGTTTACAGAAAGTGCAATGTCCTCATGGGTAGTAACCTACCAATTTTTACCCTGTTAGTGTTGTTTCATGATAAATCGCATCCTGATGCATGATTTTTTTATAGTAAGAAAAATGGGAACCCAAAGTTTTGTCCCGCCTGTAAGAAAATAGGCATTTGTTCCCAAAAAGGTCATCCAATTGTTAATTGGTCTTCAAAAGGTTCCAATGTTTGTCAATAACATTGACAAGATGTGCTGTATTTCTATCAAATGTGGTGACCATTCTCAAGGTGTTGTTGTTATCCTTCCTGGGTTGATGTTTATATTCTAATAGAGTATTCCTGGATTGGTTTTTAGCCCATTGCATGGCCGAGTTAACATTCTGTTTAGGATATCCCCTAGCTAAAAATCTGTTAGCTAAATCATGATGGGATTGTGTAAGATCCTACTGTGAAGAGCAAATTCTTTTCAAATGCAAAAACTGGGATTTTGGAATGTTATCAATGGTATGTTTGGGGTGGAGACTGGTGGCCTGTAACAGGCTGTTGTATTGTGGATATTTTGGGTAAACTGTGGTTCGTAGCGTGTTGTCTGCTTGATGCTGTAAATGAGCATCCAAAAAGTGATATTCATTTATGTGATGACTCACTGTAAATTCAGCCAACCATTTGTTTCCATTGAGATATTCAATGAATTCCACCAGATATTCACTGCCTCCTTTCCATACAAGCCAACAGTCATCCAAAAATCATCTCCATATGTCTATATCTGGCAAATACAGATTATGTAGTTCATTATATATGATGTGCTCCTCCACATATCCCATATATAAATCAGCATATATTGGGGCAAAAGATGCCCCCATTGCTATGCCTTGAATTTGCCAGTAGCACTCATGTTGAAAATAGAAGACTTTTTGGAAAGGACATGCTCGGCCATACAAATGAGCAATGTGTTGAAACCTGGACTATAAATGTTAGTCTTATTTAGCCAAAATTCTAATGCTGTTAGTCCAGCCCAATGTGGAATGCTGGTACAGAGTGATTTAACATCCAGGGTACATATCAACCAATGAGATTCCAATTGAGACTCAGATACAATTTGTAAAAATTCAGTTGTATCCTTTAATCTGGCTCTGACATATGGCAAAAGTGGTTTCAAATATTCAGTCAAAAATGCTGACAATGGCTCCATTAGGGAGCCTATGCCCGAAACAATAGGCCTACCTGGTGGTATATTCAAAGATTTGTGAATTTTGAGCAATAGGTACAGATATTGTTTACCTGGATCATTGACCATTAGTTGTTGTTTGGTTTTAACAGTGATAATTCCCTCCTCAACAGCTTTCTGCAAAAAATTGTCAATTTCTTTTTTAAAGTTTGGAGTGGGGTCAGTGGTCATGTTCATATAATGCTGAGGGTTGGACAGCTGTCTACTTCCCTCGGCCCAGTAATAACTGGAGTCCATCACCACCACCACCCACCCTTGTCTGCTGGTAGAATGGAAATATCAGTGTTAGCCCTAAGATCCATGAGAGCATTTTGTTTCAACTTTGTCAAATTATGTCTAATGATATTTAAGGAGCCTAAATGGTAATGCAAATCTTTAATCACTGCCTGTTGAAAATGGCAACATGTTTGTCGATGGGTGGACTGAAATTAGATTTGTGGAATCTAAAATCAGTAGATATCTGAGAATGATCCTGTTGGCGGAAAACCAATTTTAGATTAATCTTTCTACAAAACAATAATATATCAGAAACAAAAATGCTTTCATCCACAAAAAAACAGGGATAAAACCAAGACCTTTATTCAGCAATGATTCCTCTTCAGATGATAAAACATGTTTTGAAATATTATGCACATTTGAGCATTCAAGATTTATTTCACTATTGATTGAAAAAGATCCTCTATGGTTTTTACCCCTATGTTTGTGTCCCCCCCTGTGCCTGCTACCCCTAAAGGGTATTCTGGACCCCAGCCCCTCTTGGAATCAGGGGAATCACTAATGTATGTGGATTCGGTGTAAGTAGTGGATGATTCCTCCCCCGAGGTTGTCTATCTTTTTTCAATATGGATCTCGGTCTTTTTTTTACATATCTGAGTGGTATTTTTTGTTCCATCCACAAACCTAACACTTCTCTGTGACTCAAACAGCCTACCCCTTTCATAGTCTTCCATGTCTCTGGAAAACTTATGTAACTTCTTGTCTTTTAAATGATTTTCAAAGGTAGTCAGTTCCTTTGAGAGTCTGCTCAGATTGTCCTTAAAGTTTGTTTGTTCTTCATATTTTTTCAATTCCTCGCATATTTTTTGAACATCACAAATGTTGACCTCAATTGTTCTTTCATAGTAAGATGCTAGAATGTTAACAAAAGACATGGACGCCTGTTGCTGTGCCAGGTTCCAATCCCTTAATAATATATCATCAGACTTGCTGACTAATGGCTGTAGTTTTGTCCTTAATCCCCTCGTGGTGATATTTTGATTTTGATAAGCTTTGAAAAGCTTTAAATGCCAAATGTTAGTACTTAAAGTTTTTACCTTCTTGCTAAGCTGTGTGAATAGCAAATTACAACCGTCAACTGGATAATTCTGGCTGTTCTCCTTTGAGCTCTCATCCATAGGTTTAATTCCAAATACATGAATATCATCCTTGTCTGCACAAAGGCCCTGAAGCAGCTTGTTAAGATCCATGACCATAAGTTGCTAATTTGCTTCAATCACTCCAAAAACTCTGTTAGTCAACTGTGATGTGAGAATGCCAAAAGTAAAAGCTATATGACATCTCCTGAGCAGACTGTCAAGGGTGCTGGGAAATAAACCCCTTATACTTACACCTGATTGTCTAATACAATAAATTGTTATATAAGCCCCATTTGAGTCACAAAGAAATGCGATAGTTGACTGATAGGAAAAAAGGGATAAAAAACAATTACCCTGATTGGCCCAAAAGGGCACAAGAAAAGATCCACCCAGAATAGGCAAATCAACAATCTGAAACCAAAAAAAGTGTTATATTGTAAAGTTCACTAGTTGGATGTGGTTATGAATGCCAACCACTGGGAGAGATAAACAAACCCCTGTACTAGGACAAAGGTAATGGTGACTATTAACTAATCCATCCCCTAATAGTAAAAATATTCGCAGGCAAGGAGCTTTCTAACTACGTATAAGTACACATTTCCTTATTGTCAAATATGTCATAACCAATATTAATAATGCCCTAACAACACACAGAATCATTACCCTAAAAATAAATGAAATATTAATTAACCAAGTATCAACCTGTAATCCACTTGTAATGAAGTGTGTGGAAATCAGGCCCTATGTGTATTGATCTCATATATAATATAGAGAGCTCACAATCTCCTAAAAAGCAATGTCTAAGCTAATAAGCTGGAAAAATGGACACTATGAAAAAAAGGGATAATTTTGTAATGGTTTCCTAATTTTAATTCTCCTAGTGTTGATTTGGTCAAAAATGATTAAAGAATCATAATTTGCAATTTCCCCCAATTATACCATCTAGGTGAACATGAGTAGGTCCATCTGGCAATTAGTCATGACCATATAGACTCATTCCTAAATCTTAAGCCAAAAAAAGGTAAGTCATCATGAAAAAAAAATCATACACTGATCCCCTGTTCAAATAGCCAAAATTGCCTGTAATGTTTGTAAACCACTACATACAAATATCAGTTTGTAGGCCCATAAAAATAACTGGTGCCCACTCAGCAAAAAATGGAGAATGAATGGTTCAAAACATACCATTCGACATCTGTTTAACCATCCTACCCAAAAAAGGATACTTTCCCCAACAATCAACCAACTGATTAATTTAAACTGTATGTGGAATGAAAACAAACCCTGATTCCCTACGCCTCAAAAAGGGCAAATTGATCATTAAGAGCATCATCTGTCTAAATAACTAAGTATGAATAAATATGCACATGAATATACACCATTTGTGAAGCTCTGCCAAAATGATAATAGTCCCGGACCAAAAATATATAATCAGCGTGTGTACAGGCATACACCAAAATGACTTCTTATATCATAAAGTCTGCCTTAAGCAATAAGAAACAATCCTCCATGGAGTGTTTATGCTCCCCGTTCGCACATAATCCTTTGCTAGTTTCGTCCTCATCGATCACAATCCATTCCGGTATAGCCCATAAGCTCAAATCAGTGCAGTCAATGTCTAAACATATGTACAAGTGATCCCCGATCTCACAAACACTTGTTGACACACCAAACCTTGCCCAATCTGAAAGCAGACCTTGCTGTGGTTTCGAAAGTCACTTCAAATATCTACCAAAAAAGGAATGTCACTGGGACCAATGGAAATATGGCCACCAAAGAAATAAGGCCCAAAGCAATGCCAAAGCCACAATGAGAATGAAAAAAAGGTTAAGTAAGTCAAAAAACACTAACCCGTAAAATATAGTCGATGAATCCCCCTCTGTAGAAGAAACAGAAGTAATCCAAACAAAATGTTAGTTCAGCAAGAATCAATGTTGTTCAACAAAATCAATGTTGATTTTTATTGCATTCTGCATTGTTTTTTGTGCCTATCATTTGGTATCAGGCAAATTTTGTTTTGGACAGGAAATTATGTCATGGATACCTAATTAGATTAAGTATTTATTGCAGGGTTATTACTGCTATTTGAGATGTACAACTGATGAAAGCTATATGCTGAAACTAGTCTGGTTATTATGATAAATCTTCATGCTTCCAAGGTGCTGGCTTTTTTTTTTCATGTTTGCTACAGTTTGTCTGGCCCGTGCACATACCGTACTTGCTAGCCTGCCTCTCTTTGACTACATGTTATTTGCTGGCTGTTGGTGTTGGGAGTACTGAAGCATGAGCCATTTTAGTGGCATTCGATGTCAGTAGAGGAGGGCTCCTCACTTTTTGGTTTGTAACTTGTTCGTTTCATCAATCTGCTTATATATGCACCTTGTTCATAGGTTCATAGGTTCATAGGTTGTTTTTCATCTGGATGGTTGGATCTAACTAGGATTGTTGTATATTGGATGGGGTCTATTGCCTTTTCTTTTCTCATCGACAGGACTTATTTTTTCAGTATTTGAAGGGGATGATTCATCTACCTCGTGAATCAGCGTTTTATTAACAGTCGAGCATTCATTGTAGTCTTCTGGTCCTTTATATGCAAAGGTCTTGCTGAACTAACATTTTGTTTGGATTACTTCTGTTTCTTCTACAGAGGGGGATTCATCGACTATATTTTACGGGTTAGTGTTTTTTGACTTACTTAACCTATTTTCATTCTCATTGTGGCTTTGGCATTGCTTTGGGCCTTATTTCTTTGGTGGCCATATTTCCATTGGTCCCAGTGACATTCCTTTTTTGGCAGATATTTGAAGTGACTTTCGAAACCACAGCAAGGTCTGCTTTCAGATTGGGCAAGGTTTGGTGTGTCAACAAGTGTTTGTGAGATCGGGGATCACTTGTACATATGTTTAGACATTGACTGCACTGATTTGAGCTTATGGGCTATACCGGAATGGATTGTGATCGATGAGGACGAAACTAGCAAAGGATTATGTGCGAACGGGGAGCATAAACACTCCATGGAGGATTGTTTCTTATTGCTTAAGGCAGACTTTATGATATAAGAAGTCATTTTGGTGTATGCCTGTACACACGCTGATTATATATTTTTGGTCCGGGACTATTATCATTTTGGCAGAGCTTCACAAATGGTGTATATTCATGTGTATATTTATTCATACTGTTTAGTTATTTAGACAGATGATGCTCTTAATGAGCAATTTGCCCTTTTTGATGCATAGTGAATCAGCGTATGTTTTCATTCCACATACAGTTTTAAATTAATCAGTCAGTTGATTGTTGGGGAAGGTATGCCTTTTTGGGTAGGATGGTTAAATAGATGTCGAATGGTATGTTTTGAACCATTCATTCTCCGTTTTTTGCTGATTGGGCACCAGTTATTTTTTATGGGCCTACGAACTGATATTTGTATGTAGTAGTTTACAAACATTACAGGTAATTTTTGGCTATTTGAACAGGGGATCAGTGTATGATTTTTTTTTTCATGATGACTTACCTTTTTCTGGCTTAAGATTTAGGAATTAGTCTATATGGTCATGACTAATTGCCAGATGGACCTACTCATGTTCACATAGATGGTATAATTGGGGGAAATTGCAAATTATGGTTCTTTAATCATTTTTGACCAACTCATCACTAGGAGAATTAAAATTAGGAAACCATTACAAAATTATCCCTTTTTTTCATAGTGTCCATTTTTCCAGCTTATTAGCTTAGACATTGCTTTTTAGGGGATTGTGAGCTCTCTATATTATATATGAGATCAATACACATAGGGCCTGATTTCTGAAACACTTCATTACAAGTGGATCATAGGTTGATACTTGGTTAATGAATATTTCATTTATTTTTAGGGTAATGATTCTGTGTGTTGTTAAGGCATTATTAATATTGGTTATGACTTATTTGAGAATAAGGAAATGTATACTTATACATAGTTAGAAGGCTCCTTGCCTACAAATATTTTTACTATTAGGGGACAGAATAGTTAATAGTCACTACATTACCTTTGTCTTAGAACAGGGGTTTGTTTATCTCTCCCAGGGGTTGGCATTCATAACCACATCCAACTAGTGAACTTTACAATATAACACTTTTTTTGGTTTCGGATTGTTGATTTGCCTATTCTGGGTGGATCTTTTATTGTGCCCTTTTGGGACAATCAGGGTAATTGTTTTTTTTTATCCCTTTTTTCCTATCAGCCAACTTTCACATTTCTTTGTGACTCAAATGGGGTTTATATAACAATTTATTGTATTAGACAATCAGGTATAAGTATAAGGGGTTTATTTCCCTGCACCCTTGACAGTCTGCTCAGGAGATGTCATATAGCTTTTATTTTTGGCATTCTCACATCACAGTTGACTAACGGAGTTTTTGGAGTGATTGAAACAAATTAGCAACTTATGGTCATTGATCTTAACAAGCTGCTTCAGGGCCTTTGTGCAGACAAGGATGATATTCATGTATTTGGAATTAAACTTATGGATGAGGGCTCAAAGGAGAACAGCCAGATTGATCCAGCTGATGGTTGTAATTTGCTATGCACACAGCTTGGCAAGAAGGTAAAAACTTTACGTACTAACATTTGGCATTTAAAGATTTTCAAAGCTTATCAAAATCAAAATGTAACCCTGAGAAGTTTAAGGACCAAACTACAGCCATTAGTCAGCAAGCCTGATTATATATTATTAAGGGATTGGAACCTGGCACAGCAACAGGCGCCCATATCTTTTGTTAACATTCTAGCATCTTACTATCAAAGAAGAATTGAGGTCAACATTTGTGATGTTCAAAAAATATGTGAGGAATTGAAAAAAATATGAAGAATAAACAAACTTTAAGGACAATCTGAGCAGACTCTCAAAGGAACTGACTACCTTTGAAAATCATTTGAAAGACAAGAAGTTACATACGTTTTCCAGAGACAGGAGGACTATGAAAGGGGTAGGCTGTTTGAGTCACAGAGAAGTGTTAGGTTTTCAGATGGAACAAAAAATACCACTCAGATACGCAAAAAAAAAGACAGAGATCCATATTGAAAAAAATTAGACCACATACTACAACCTCGGGGAGGAATCCTCCACTACTGACACAGAATCCACATACATTAGTGATTCCCCTGATTCCAAGAGGGGCCGGGGTCCAAAATACCCTTTAGAGGTAGGAGGCATGGGGGGGCGCAAACATAGGGGTAAAAACCATAGAGGATCTTTTTCAATCAATAGTGAAATAAATCTTGAATGGTCAAATGTGCATAATATTTCAAAACATGTTTTATCATCTGAAGAGGAATCATTGTTGAATAAAGGTCTTGGTTTAAAACCTGTCTTTTTTTTTTGTGGATGAAAGCATTTTTGTTTCTGATATATTATCTTTTTGTAGAAAGATTCATCTAAAATTGTTTTTCGGCAAACAGGATCATTCTCAGAGATCTACTGATTTTCGATTCCACAAATCTAATTTCAGTCCACCCATGGACAAACATGTTGCCATTTTCCAACAGGCAGTGATTAAAGATTTGCATTACCATTTAGGCTCCTTAAATATCATTAGACATAATTTGACAAAGGCGGAACAAAAAGCTCTCATGGATCTCAGGGCTAACACTGATATTTCCATTCTACCAGCAGACAAGGGTGGGTGGTGGTGGTCATGGACTCCAGTTATTACTGGCCTGAGGGAAGTAGACAGCTGTCCAACCTTCAGCAGTATACGAACATGCCCACTGACCCCACTCCAAACTTTAAAATAGAAATTGACAATTTCTTGCAGGAAGCTGTTGAGGAGGGAATTATCACTGTTAAAACCAAACAACAACTAATGGTCAATGATCCAGGTAAACAATATCTGTACCTATTGCCCAAAATTCACAACTCTTTGAATATACCACCAGGTAGGCCTATTGTTTCAGGCATAGGCTCCCTCATGGAGCCATTGTCAGCATTTTTGACTGAATATTTGAAACCGCTTTTGCCATATGTCAGAGCCAAATTAAAAGATATGACTGAATTTTTACAAATTGTATCTGAGTCTCAATTGGAACCTCATTGGTTGATGTGTACCCTGGATGTTAAATCACTCTGTACCAGCATTCCACATTGGGCTGGACTAACAGCATTAGAATTTTGGATAAATAAGACTAACATTTATAGTCCAGGTTTCAACACATTGCTCATTTGTATGGCCGAGCATGTCCTTACCAAAAAACGTCTTCTATTTTCAAAGATGTGCTACTGGCAAATTCAAGGCACAGCAATGGGGGCATCTTTTGCCCCAATATATGCTGATTTATATATGGGATATGTGGAGGAGCACATCATATATAATGAACTACATAATGTGTATTTGCCAGAGATAGACATATGGAGATGATTTTTGGATGACTGCTGGCTTGTATGGAAAGGAGGCAGTGAATATCTGGAGGAATTCATTGAATATCTCAATAGAAACAAATGGGGGGGGGCTGAATTTACAGTGAGTCATCACATAAATGAGATTCACTTTTAGGATGTTCATTTACAGCGTCAAGCAGGCAACACACTACGAACCACAGTTTACCGAAAATATCCACAATACAACAGCCTGTTACATGCCACCAGTCTCCACCCCAAACATACCATTAATAACATTCCAAAATCCCAGTTTTTGCATTTGAAGAGAATTTGCTCTTCATAGCAGGATCTTACACAATCCCATCATGATTTAGCTAACAGATTTTTAGCTAGGGGATATGGTAAATAAAATGTTAACTCGGCCATGCAATGGGCTAAAAACCAATCCAGGAATACTCTATTAGAATATAAGCATCAACCCAGGAAGGATAACAACAACACCTTGAGAATGGTCACCACATTTGGTAGAAATACAGCACATCTTGTCAATGTTATTGACAAACATTGGAACATTTTGAAGACCAATGAACAATTGGATGACCTTTTGGGGGACAAATGCCTATTTTCTTACAGGCGGGACAAAACTTTGGGTTCCCATTTTTCTCACTATAAAAAAATCATGCATCAGGATGCGATTTATCATCAAACAACACTAACGGGAGAAATTGGTTGGTTCCTACCCATGCGGACATTGTACTTTCTGCAAACATGTTTACAAAACAAAAACCTTTACCAGCAAAAACACTGGACAGGTGTGCAACATTAACTGCTTTGCCAACTGTGGAACAGATTGGGTTATATATTTAGCCACTTGTACTTGTCAAGCTTTCTATGTGAGCCTAACTTCTAGACAATTTAGATTTCGAATGTCAGAACATCTAGGGGATATTAGGAATGCCAGAGCCACCAATGCTCTTTATAGACCTTCACTGATTCATCATACAGCGAAATTTACTTTTACAGTCATTGACAAAATATTAGGCAATAGATCCTTCAAAACAGGGTGGCATAATATATTAAACATGAAGGAAAGGAAATGGATTGTAAATTTGGGTGGTTTATTTCCACCTGGATTAAATCATAAATTGTAGTACTTTCCTTCCTATCATGAGTTGGATACCATTGGGCATGATTTAGTACTCTGTGGTGGATATCAAGAGTACAACACTTCTTAAAACAGAAAACAAAAATCAGAATATTTGAATATCAAGGAAAAGCATAAAGGGGAATAAAACAGTAATTCCACATTGATTTTTATTGTATTCTGTATTGTTTTTTGTGCTATCATTTGGTATCAGGCAAATTTTGTTTTGGACAAGAAATTATGTCATGGATACCTAATTAGAATAAGTATTTATTGCAGGGTTATTACTGCAATTTGAGATGTACCACTGATGAAAGCTATATGCTGAAACCGGTCTGGTTATTATAATAAATCTTCATGCTTCCAAGGTGCTGGCTTTCTTTTTTCATGTTTGCTACAGTTTGTCAGGCCTGTGCACCTACTGTACTTGCTAGCCTGCCTCTCTATGACTACGTGGTTCTAATAGTTCCATATCTCTGACAAAGCAGCAGTAGCCATTGACAGACTATACATTCTTGGGCTTGTCACTTCACAGCACAAGAAAGTGAATGGACAGAAATAGATGGCATCACGGTGAGGTTGGTTGCATATTACAACTCATCTGAGATCAGACACCAGTGAATCATCATAGCACAGCTTGCTAGAAGATGTTCCTAATCCTTCCCCTCCAAAAAAAAAAAACTAGGGCAATAACACTCTGTCACTAATGAAAAAATCAGATGCACACAGTTCCTTACCTGGATGACAAAAGCAAACTCTAGTCAATATAATAAGATATGGCAATTAGATGTGTGATTCAAAGGGTATAGGACGGATTCAGTCATCAGTTGGCTACCTCAGACAATAACCAACATGTGGGAAATCCTAATAAAAACAGAAAGAGAAAATGCCTAGCTGGGATACATTTGGTCTTGAGCAGCTGTTTCCAGGCAGCAAGGCATGTTGTAGGGCTGGTATGGTCAAGCTACATGACACTGGTCAGTCAAAGTCATTGTATTAAAATACATTTATTTTTCTGTGAGGGAGGGGATTAAAGTTCCTCCCAGATGCAATAGCACAACCAGTTGAGCTGGTTTGCTGTCCAAGTTAGATACATGCACCAGTGAACCTTGATGGTTTAAACAAGATTAATGTGGCCAGACATTAAAGAATAAAACAACGAAGAGGTGACAGACACGGTCTAGCACTGATGAATTTAATTAATAAAATACAAGACAATGTAAGCTCTTTTGCATCTAACAAGGCAGCTTCTTCAGACATAATTAATAACATCATGGCCCTTCTTTAAATATAAAATAGAATAGACTCTGAAGAAACTTTCAAATTTTTCCCTAAAATCTTTATAGGGGAAGTAATCATCAGAGATTCACACACTGTTAATCATGCTACTCAAGTCAGAAGTTACAAACTTCATGACACCCATGCAGACGGGAACTGAAAGTTTGACTGCTGAGTCCTACACTAAGGCACTGTACTGGAAGCCAATCTGGTGGAACCCTGCCATAAACAAACTTTACAACAAAAGGAAGAAACTGTTGCAGAAAAGAGGAAAATCCCAGGATGCAAAAAACTCCCTTACCAGCCTCAGTAAGAAGCTGAGATCCCTCATAAAATCCTCCAAAGCTAGTTACGAAAATAAAATTGCTGAAGATTCCAAAGACAACCACAAGGCATTCTATAACTACATCAATAATCTAAATGGCAATGCTCAGATCTGCTCTGAGCTACAACAGAATGGCATTAAATATACTGATCCCAAGGATATTGCCAATATCCTGGCAGATTGATTCAGTGCCAACTTCACTCCCCTCTCATCCCCTAAATGGCCCATCTCAATACCGGAAGATTGCCAAATTCCAGTAATAACGGCCACACAGGTAAAAAATGCACTCTCCAAAGCTAAGAATACAGCCTCCATGGGACCAGATGACATCCCAGGGTGCGTACTACATGAACTACAAAATGAACTGGCACCTCACCTAAGTGTCATGTTTAATCATACTCTCACCTCAGGCTTCATGCCCACTGAGTGGCACACAGCTACAGTTATCCCACTCCACAAGGGGGGATCCACCTTGGATCCCGGGAACTACTGCCCCATCAGTCTGACGAGCCTGATCTGCAAGGCAATGGAACGTATTATCATGGAACTTATACACAAAGACATTGGCAACCTTGAAACTTTGGACCCCACCCAGTTTGGGTTTGTGAAGGGTCAATCTTGTCTCATGAACCTGATTGACTTCTTTGAATCAGTCTCCAGAGCTGTGGACGAGAGTATGGCAGTCCACACAGCCTATCTGGACCTCGCCAAGGCCTTTAACACCATCCCCCACTCTAGAATCATAGATAAACTTACTAAGCTGGGCATTAATCTCTACGTCACTCGATGGGTTGCCAACTGGCTTGCTGACAGAATCCACACTGTAAAAGTAGCTGATGCCAAATCCAGCTCCAGACAAGTGACAAGTGGAGCACCTCAAGGTTCAGTCCTGGGACCTTTCTTGTTTGGCATCTACTTCTCTGAAGTACAGACCAACACTAAGGGACTCTGGCTAACAAAGTTCGCAGATGACTGCAAACTGGAAGCCATAGCTGAATCCCCAAATGACGTTGATACTCTACAAAAGGGCCTTACAGAAACAGATGTTTGGTGCCAGAGCCACGGGCTCAAGCTCAATGCCAAGAAATGTATAGTTATCCCCTTTGGGAAAAAACATGTACCCATGAATTACCATATAGGTGGCAGTACACTAAACACCGAAAGTGTGATAAGAGACTTAGGGACACAGTGGACAGTGGTCTCACCTTCAATAACCACATCGCCACAACAGTCAGGAAATCCTTCTATGTGGCACACCTCATCACTAAGGGCTTTTCATCCAGAAAAAAGAAGGTCATTTTCCCACTGTACTCATCCCTCATTAGACCCATTACAGAATACAATGCCCCATTTAGTATGTACCTTTCAAGACATCTGCAACAACTGGAAAGGCCGTAGAAATACCTCACTAAAAGAATCACAGGCCTAAAGCAGATGCCCTTTGCTGACTGCCTTAAAAAACTCCAGCTATACTCTGTCGCATATTGTCTACTCCAAGGTGATCTCTGCTTAGCATACAAGACTATGTCAAACCCAGAGCTGTTGGACATGCTACACTTAAAGAAATCTCAATCCCTCAGAGCCACACACTCCATGGATCTAAACCTTGTCATCACAATAAACAAAACATGCTGGAGGGATAAGTTCCTGACCCAGAGACTCCACAGACTCTGGAATAGACTGCCCATACATGTCAAGCAGAGCACCTCTTTGGCCCTCTTCAAAAGGAACCTTGATGACTGGATGGGAGAAAGGAAATTCACCCCGGGGAACATGTCAGTCGCCCTGCTAGACAGGGGTCCAGGGAAGTAAATAGTGTGGAAAGAAATAGCCAGTGAATTGTTATGGCTAGGTTTGTATAGGCCCTAGGGCTGATAGCCTAGTTCCAACCTATGAACCTATGAACCGATGAACAGAAACATACAGGTGCCTTACAGGGAAGAGCGTGACACCTCAATGTAGTATTTTCATTGAAAAGTGGGATCCAGAGCTGCAGGGCAGGTATATGATGAAGCTGGTGGGAAAGGTAATTGAGAATAAAATGGAAGAAAGGATTTCTTCACAGAAAGAGTAGCAGAGCTACAAAACAACCTACTTGTAGTTTTAGAGGATGAAATAAGTGATAGAATTTAATAAGATATAGGTATATATGTTTAAAGGTAATTACTAGGCCAATTACCCTAAAGAGTCTTTTTAAGCCTAGCCATGTTTCCCAAATATGTTTGACAGGTTTTGATGACACTCATTTTATTAGGGACATATTTTGGGTATGTGTAATTGTGCATTTAGAAGCTCCTTCTGTCTACTAGGGACATAGGTGTCACACAGGGTTAAATTTACAGTTCCCTGTCCACTGATCCAAACTGTGCTTGAATAAGCGCACTGAAGCTCTCTGCTTCACATGGGTGGGAAGAAGCCTGTTCTAGAGAATGGGTAGTCTCTAAGACAAATACATGTCCATTCAACATGTCTTATTTATGTTGCAGATCAGGTTTAAGTCCCTAGATTGTGTATTTCTAATGCCATTTGCTTTGTGGATGTGCAACAGGTCATAAGGGCCGAATCACAGGATGCTTTGGAGACCAGGTGTATATCACCTCTCAGTAGTCTGAAAGAAACAGAGTACAAGGATAAAGCTTTGAGTTGGTCCATATAGGACATGTTGTCTACACCATGTATTCTTTTTATGAGAAACCACTGTGGACACTCCAGTTGTTGCATATGCCTGGTCAGGTACATAATGAAGGGGGCATTGTACTCAATGATTGGTCTAATGAGAGCCGAGTTCAATGGATTTTAATGGAAAATTACATCTTTGGACATAGATGCCATACCCTTGTTTATACGTTACTCATTGTAGAATAATTTTCTCACTGCAGCAGGCACACGATGATCAAAAACCAAGTCACTGACTACATTCGTTCCCAACCCCCTGACCACAGGTCAAATCTTAGGGGTATATTATCAATGCAGCAATTTTCAGAGATACAGTTGTAAATAATATTGACAGACTAGGGATAAGGAAACAAAATAAATGCAAATATAGAAGTAAAAACACAAGTTATAATAGGAAGGTGACATGAGTCACAGGGCTTCATCAGCTAAAAGTTTCTTATTACCTATTAAATAGTATGATTTTCGATGTTAATTACAGAAATAATATGCAAACACTATAGTAGAGAAACACACATCATATGCTGTTGCCCACAAAGTGCATTTGTTTGATTATCATATTTGTAAACCTGATTTTTTGTTCAAAAATAATTTATATTGTGTATTACCTTTCTGTCTGAGTTTGTTTTAGTTGGAAGAATTCCTTCAAGATTCAAATCATAATTCTAAAAATATATCATTTGAAAACACTAGATGGCAGCATTAACCAGAAAAATTAATGTTTGGACTTTTAAGGCATTGCATTTAAGGTGGGGTCTTGAGGGGATTAAAGCTCTAGTCTAGTTGAAGGAAAATTAACAAGTAAAAAATGCTGCTGAATTTTTCAGGTGAGCAGGCAACTTTCTCTTTTCCAGTTCTTCATTAGAAAATGAAAGCAAATGTTGCATTAGTGATAGCATCAAGCACTATTTAACAGTACTTTAAAAGGAAATATATAAATACATTACCATTAAAATAGCTTAAAGTCAGAAGTAGACATTAAGCCTCTCTAGTTTGCTGCTTTCTGTGCATTCTACCTCCATCCCATCCCTATATTCACCACTACCATGTCCCATGCCCTCTTAAATGCCTGACTGCCTCTGTAGATTCCATCTTACAGCCTATATCAATAGGCCATTTCATGGATAAACAACCCTATCTCTGAAAAAGTACTTTCAACTATTCAGGGTGTAGTTGGTGTCTAACATCTGATTCTTGTCCCTCCTCCTTCTCCCTGTATCGCTCCTATTCAGAATGACCCCCTTACCTCTTCCTGATATGATCTTGTGCAACAAATGTCAAAGCCCAGCTCCCCTTCCAGTTCCAAGTAAGAAGGGGTCTTCATTTAGCCTCTTGAAACATTCTTCCCCCTCCACCCCTTAGATTTTTCTAATGGCCTTCATAGGAATTCTTTTCAGCAGCCTGCTGCACTTTTCCTTGTATGATTTTCACAATATTCAAGGTGTGGTCTGGCAAAGACCATGTACAACAGGAACATTACCTATTTGCTTCCATAAATGTTTGCCTGATGACCCCAGCATTCTATTTGCTTTTGCCTTTCCCTCTCACTCTGATCCCAGTGGCACAATCCATGTGTGATGAGCACCCCAGATTTTTTGCATGTTGTGTTACCATCTGTTCATCTGTTTGAGGTTGATATGTCACACCATCATTGTAGTAATGCAAATGTAATGCTTTGGATTTCTTTGCACTGAACCTCAAAGGTAGAAAAAAAACAATGAATCCAAGAGTCAGCAAGAAGAAAAACAAATGCAAATGAGACAACCACTTTATTTGAGTTGAGTGCTTTCCTCTCCGCTAAAGAGACTTCATCTGAACAATGTACACACAACACCCACCCTTTTATATACCCTCCCCAATTAATCAATCAAACTTTAATAAGAATCAATTAAAAGCAGAAAACCCACGTTAGTAATAAAAACCCATTCAACACTGACAATTAATTACCATCATCAAATTTCATATGCAGCCTTAAAATTCCTTGTTAAAAATAACATTAAAACCATCTTAAAACTGTATGAAAAATATAAACATTGAATTCTACATTGAACCTCACCTGTCATCAATCCATCCAGTTAATCATCCCTTCCCAATTCGTTGGTAAACTCTTTCTCCCATGTTGCACGGCTACACCTATGTTTATGTCATCAGATCGTGTTCATTAGTATTTTTGTTGTAAAATCAGACATAGAATATCAAGGATGAAGCTGAAACTCATTGCTTAGTAACCTGCAAGGAGGCAATGTCCTGTCAAGTTTTATCTACAAAAGTTGATGTTTATGTTTTAAGGTTGTCACATTGCATACACGTCAAGCAGGAAGGGCCCAGCTAATACAGAAAAGGTTCTCTCATGTTAATGTAAAGCTGTAACAATCCTATCTAACTACATTATACAAAACATTTTACAGATGTAATGCAAATTATTTACAACAATGTACAGGGCATTTACTTTGATTTATACATTCATTTTTTTCAAATGTCATCATATTTTAAAATCAACTACTTACTATTTTCAACACTAGCTACTTCTCAGAGTGCAAGATAAACATTAAAGGATTTCTATACAAACTGCATTCCTGCAAAGCAAAATTACACCTTCTGCATGCATGAAACAGATGTTTACCTTTGTTACTGACAAAAAGGTATCGAAATTTTATTAAACAGATTTGTAGCAGAAATGCTATAATATTCACAAGTCTGCTTCTCACCTGCCCTCTGCATATTGCTTTTCTCATAATGTAACATAATCCTGCAATGGTCTCAGGGCCACACAAAAAAGAGCTAAACTAGAAACTGATACCTGTTATCTAATCTAGTCTAGCTAATCATCAATGATTTACCAATAATTTGCCAGAAAAACAGAATTTTATGAGGGAAAGACCAAAAATATGAGTAAAAAATATGGACATTTTGTAAAATTCTGGAGAGTTGAGAGGTATGTAGCTACAATATAGTTTCTAATTCTGTTAATCACAGGGAAGTACCTTACTTAACCTGAGCCTGTGTAAAGAAAAGAATAAAGGGAGTATTTATAATCTGAGAAGAACGTATCATGTAGATTCCTTGTTTGTTTAATTCTCAAACATAACAGAAAAGAGTCTAATGAAAACAAAATATTCTATACTAGAAGAACCACGTGGGTGAATGGTATTATCAGACTGTAAATTAGCTGCAACCGCAAATGTATAAATTAGAAAATATCAGCTACCAAGATTCATGTTCAGTCAGACTAAGAATTGCTACCATACCCAGTTCTGGGAGGAGACTAAGCACATGATGTCAACCTGGAAAGAAACCCTGCAGCTAACAACAGGAAAGCAGATTTACATATGCTAGGGGTCTCAGGGCCACAAAAGATTTATCAGTATATATTCTCATTCAGAACTTATTAGAAATAGTACTGAAGCAGATTTTTGTGAGCAAATACATCATGTCTTGGTTTCCTGCCACAGTCACACTGATGATAATATGCTCAAAATGTGAGAGTTTTAATGTTTTTCTACTTTAATTTATAAAACATATTTTTCATTGCATTCATTATTCTACTGTTTATTTTCCTTTGACTCATACAGACATTTTCCATTTTTCTTTCTCATGCCTTTCTTTTCTAGGTGTGGATGCACTGTCTTTGCATCAGCCTTACATGGTTATATCTTCAGCTGGGGACACTGTCACACTCCAATGTACCTGCAGTGAAAGTGTTAGCAACAAGTTTGTACACTGGTACCAGCAGAAGCCAGGAAAAGCCCCTCGTCTTCTGATATATGATAATAGTAAAAGAGCTTCAGGAATTCCAGATCGCTTCTCTGGTTCTGGTGCTGAGAGTTCCAGTAACAGAGTAAAGGTTACCATCACAGGAGTCCAGCTAGAGGATGATGCTGATTACTACTGTCAAGTGTGGGACAGCAGTGGCAAAGTACACAGTGATACAGATGGAGAGGGAACTGAAACAAAAACCTCCTGGGTCAAAGAATCTGCACAGCTACATCCAACACTGAAATTAACTATCATTTAACTTTCTCTTATAATTTAAGAGGGCTGTTAATGATTGTAAATTAAACAAAACCCTCCTGGGTCAAAGAATCTGCACAGCTACATCCAACACTGAAATTAACTATCATTTAACTTTCTCTTATAATTTATGAGAAATTATTGTTATTAATGTTTGTTATTGTCAAATAATAATAGCAACAAATTATAAAGGAATGCAGGTCCAATGAGAACATTGAGGTAAACCAGTATGATCAAAGCAAACACTTTGCTAAAAGAAGTCTTTAGAAAATTTCACAAAGTACCTTATTTAGTATCCATGACGGGCCGTAAAACATGTAGGTTCAAACATACATGGAATTAATCCATTTGCATATGTTTTGCTGAAAATTTGCCTTCTTTTTAAAGATTTTTTTCAAACTGCTCTACATCAAAGACAAATCAATGCACACCTGCTTTCGTGCCTAAATTACTCATTATTATAGGGTTTTTTAATTATTTCTTTTGTACAGAAGAGAAGTAAACATTCCCAGCTTACCTCAACCATACCCTTATTCGTTTTATAATTTCGGCCAGAATTCGTAAACATTTTGCATTGTCTGTAACGTGCAGATGAGCAGGAATCGGTCGCATGCAGTATGGAAGACACTTTTAGTCCAATGTTTTGCAACAGTGCCCAGAGCAGAAGAGTATTGCAGCAGATACATGCAATGAAGGTTCTATTCCCACACAGAGCCATAGATTCATTTTTGCAATATTGTCAGTCTAGTGCAAAGTAATTAGCCAGTTTGTTGTCCTTCAGATCAGATATTACATCAAGATTCCATCTGCCTGAGATGGTTGTAGCTCAGGTAGATTTAAATGACCCTATGGCATTTATAAAAAAGAAGGGGGTTATTATTTACCTACTTACATATTTATTTATTTATTTACAAGTTGTCAAAAACATACACATGTTCATCATCCTATCCCACACCTCACTGTCATTCATCTACAAAAGAAGTTTCACTTTTTCTTTCTTTCTTTCAGAACCACATTTTGATGTTTCCTATTATATCAGCTGTTATAATTTCTTATTTAATAATACCTCTATAGTCAACGTTTTCTGTATTTCCCAAACAATGTAAAGCACATTAAATTATACTTTTTACACATAATCATTACTTCTATCTGCAGTGAAGCCAAAAAATCATATTCATATGAACATTATTTATGTCACATATTAAACTTTTTGAATTATATTTCAAAATCTTTTGACTCACATTTCATAAACATATGTTCCAGAGTCTGTATCACTTTAAGTAAATACATAATGTCTCACTGATTACTTTATATAACAATATCAATTTATTTTATAGCAATCTTAATGCCATCATTCAAATCAGACCACGACTCTGTATATCATTACTTTTTCATACCATTTTTCTCTCCTTCTTTATACTTCCTTGAGTCATTTTTAATCTCCATGTTTTATTCTGGTATTCCTGAGTTTCTTTATTGTATTTGTTCTTTACCATTTCAATATTTCCATCTTTTTTTAAAAATTCCTTATATTTAGTTCTCATCACATGTATTATAATACTAGCTCTTTGATATTTCATATTATTCCTCCCCCAGTAAATATAATGATCCCACATATACAGCATAAACCTAATCTGTATTTTCTTCCTTAACATAAACTTCTGGCAGAAGTTACAGCCTGGATGTAGGTGTAGAAGAAACACATAATGAATATGTCCCCCCTACATATGCAGGTCATTATAGACAATAAAAATGTGCCTGCTTTTACTAGCCTGGTGCATCCACATCCACCTCCAACATCCAAGCCACATCTAGGTATGAGGGTCTGCATACCAAGCACACCACCTGTCACAGATACTAGGAACTCTTTCACTTCTGTGAGTTACATCTCCTGTGTTAGACATATCATTTGAAATGTCCTGTGCTTTGTCGGGTTCATATTAGAATGACAAAAACGCATTTTGTCGAACACGTTTTCGTCGACACATGTAGGGAGAACAGGCAAAACAGTGAAGTGACTGTACAGCGAATTCTTTCCCTGGGAAAGAAGTCGCTTGACCGCTTCATTGCTTTGCCTGTTCTGGAGTGTAGTGTGGTCCCTTGTCCAGTATAGCTCCCGAGTGTGATTGTGCAACAGTTACTGACTTTAGGGTTAGAGTGTGGGTTAAGGTAAGTGCATATGTATGAAAGTGTTTACTGTTTTTTATTTTGCATGTATGGTTAAGTTACGTGTGTGTGTTTTTAGCTGTTTACTTTTGTTTTGGGGGGGTAGGATTAGGGTTAAGGTAAGTGTGTTTGTGTTTGTAACTGTTTATGTAAATGTGTGAGAGCTACTGACCTTAGGGTTAGGGTCCAGGTTAAGGTAAGTGCATATGTTTTAAAATGTTTACTGTCTTTTTTTTTTGTTAGATGTATGGTTGGGTTACATACATATGTGTATTTAGTTGTTTACTGTTTTTTGGGGGGGTATAATTAGGGTTAGGGTATGTGTGTATGTGTTTGGAAGTGTTTACATTTTTTTGGGGGGGGGTGGAACAGCGATTTCTTTCCCTAGGAAAGAAATCGCTGTTCTGTGGTTTCAACATTTTCAGTGTTCACTGAATATGTGTCGATGAAACACCGTTCTCTGTTTTCAGCATTCGGTGTTATAATATGAACCTGCTTCGATTTGGCGTGCAATAGTTTAACAGTTATACTTCATTGCTCCTGTCCTAAGGAGTACTGCTGTGGCTGAAGTCCCAGAAACATTGGTAGAATTAGTGCAGGCTATGTACAAGGACCCAATGACTCAAGTACGAACAGTGTTGAGTCTCACAGAGGGGTTCCCAGTGGGAGTGGATGTGTATCAGGGTTCAGCTCTGAGCACACTTCTGTTTATACTGGTGATGGACTACATTAGCAAACAGGTCAGAGGGAAAAGATCAACAAAGTTGCTGAATGCAGATGACGTGGCATTACAGACAGACACTGAGCAAGAACTTCAGCAAAAGATAGGGGAATGGAATACAAAACTGAAGGCACATGGTATGAAACAAAGCATGGATAAGACAGTGGTAATGGCAGCAAACTGGAGAAATCATAAGAAGATGAGAATTGAAATAGAAGGAAAGATAGAGAAACAGGTTAATAGCTTCAAGTATGTAGGAGGGGTAGTTGAGAAGGGAAGTCTGAATGAAGAGGTAAAAGCTGGAATCAGAGGGGCTGCAGCAAACTTACAGAGAGTGTTAGCTGCAGTGTATGACAGAAGAATGCCAAAGAAACTGAAAAGTAAGATCTACAAAACAGTGGTATGATACAGAAACCTGCGCAGTAATAGCAAACCAGATGAGGAAGCTAGAGGTAATGGAAATGAAGGGCCTGAGACAGGTGATAGGATGTACATTGTGGGACAGATGAAGAAATGAGGATATAGCAGAAGCCAAAGTAGCTCCAATTACAGAAAATATCAAAGAAAATAGATTACAGTGGTTTGGGCACATGTGTAGAAAAGGAGAAGACAATCTGGTAAAGAAGATTTGGGATAGACAGCAAGAAGAGAACAGGAATCGAAGTCGTCCAGCAAAATGGTGGATATATTGCGTGAGAGAAGATCTGCGAAAGTCAGGCATGAGTGTTGAAGAAGGCAGGAGTCTAGTATTGAATCAAAAGAAATGGCAGCAATTCACACAACACCCCTGACCCCATGTAGAAAATGGGAAAAAGGGGGGTGATGATGATGCTCCAGTCCTAAGATTCTATTATGGCTGCCAGCAGCATTGAAGTCCTATGCCATTCCCTGCCCCTGCCACAGCTGGTCTTAGAATGCCTTGTCTAGTTTACCTTTGTCCTGAAGGCACATGATGTATGTGTGTGCGTATGTGTCTGTAAAGCCTAAAATAACACCTCAGTCACATGAATGGTGAACCTTTCTAGCCATTACCTCTCACATGGACACATGATAAGATGTTTACACATGTGGGTTACACAGGTCAGTAAGCATTTGTGTACACTGACCTTGTCTCACCTATATAAATGTGCAATGCCTGATCCTCCAAAATTTTGTACAAATGTAATTGTCCACAACTGTACTGTTATAATTCCCATCATCACATACTAACAGCAGTGATGGAAACTTTTATTAGTGGCTACAATCCTGCATCACTGTATTTACAGTGTGTACTACTGTTCACAGATACAAATATAATGGTGACACCACCCCAACCAGCTTGACAAGTGAGAGATAGATGTTAGGCAGAGTGTGCCAAATATGTATTATAAGCACTGATTTATTTATTTATCTAGACATTATGTGCTATTGTGTTTGCTTCCTCCTTCTTTTCCCTTACTAGGATTTGTACTTTTTTGTAAGTAGCACAGGAGCATGAGCAGAACAGAGTGATTGCCTCATGAGGGTTGGACATTTGTGCAGGCAGCAAGGTACATATACTATGTATATTAATACAATGTGTAGTTGTACTTCTATTTGTAACATACATGTATACTAATGTCATGTATTTTTTGTCTTTCTGTTTTTTCTTCCTTAACAGATCCACCTGTAATACCATTAGAAGAGTAATCCCCAGAACCTGGGTCAGTGCCAGCTGATGCAGTTGGTACTGAATTACCAGCGAAAACCAGGTTCAGCTGAAGGTGACCTTAATGGCTCAGTTGTAGTCTCCATGGTCACCTCTTGTGAGGAGGGAGGCAGTCACTTCTCTACTAAGAGTGACCCAGAAGGGTGGCTTGCGGTAACCTGGCATCAGGTGGAAAGACTGGTTGTCTCTGAGGGGTGCTAGTAGTTGGACACCTGCCTGGACATCCTAGAGCTTCTCTTGATTTGATTGACAGTGTCACATGACCAGTCAGCTCTGACTATCAGGCCACAAGAGTCAAAACTGGCCCATGCTAATTAATGGTTCGGCTATCCTCTGTACTGTTTGGCTGCCATATATACTCTGTCCTGTCCTCATCCAGGTTCTCCCCTCCCATATATGTTTTTCCCCTTACCTATTTTCTTCTCCAACCCACACCATTAAGAGTTGCCAACCCTTTGTATACCTGTGTCTCTCCATAGTTGTCCTCACCTTATGTATCTATACTGCCTTTTTCTGTCTATAGCTCCATTTTATATTTATTTCTCTACCCCTGCTTCCACTGTCATTCTCATACACACACATTCCTCATTATCTAGCCCACTTACTTTCCAAGGTAAGAGGTGCCATTTTTAAACTTCTGGGCTATCTACTTGGCCTCTGTGTACCTACAGCATCCTAATACTTGTGTGTCCACCACCGTCAGCCTAATTCACTGCAAAATTAAACTAAAGTTTATTTTTCCAGAACTCCTGACGTTCTTACTCATGGTCTCAGCCCAATTCACTGCAAACTTAAACCAAAATGTAGTATGCCAGAACTCCTGACATGCTTACTCATGGTTTCGACCCAATTTACTGCAAAATTAAACCAAAGTTTATACTGCCATAACTCCCAACCTGCTTAATCGTGGGTCAGTCCTTTTACCCTGCAGACAAAGCTGATCTCAAGCCTCAGCCCCAATTCACTGCAAAATTAAGCCAAAGTTTATTCTGCCAGAATGCCCAATATGCTTATTCAAGGCCTCAGCTCAAGTGACTGCAAAATTAAACAAAAGTGTATTCTGTCAGAACTCCCGACATGCTTACTCACAGGTCAGTCCTTCTCCCCCTGCAGTCAAAGCTGACTTCAGTCCTCAGCCTAATTCACTGCAAAATTAAACTAAAGCTTATTCTTCCAAAACTCCCGACACACTTACTCACGGGTCAGTCCTTCTCCTCTGCAGACAAAGTTGACTTCAATCCTCAGCCCAATTCACTGCAAAATTAAACCAAAGTTTATTCTGCCAGAACTCCTGATTGTTTACTCATGGGTCAGTCATTCTCCCCTGCAGAAATAGCTGACTTCAATCTTCAGCCCAATTCACTGCAAAATTAAACCAAAATTTATTCCTTCAGAACTCTCGATGCACTTACTCACAGGTCAGCCTTCTCCCCTGCAGACAAAGCTGACTTCAATGTATGCTGAATAATATTTTTATTATTTTGTATCTAACCTTACTAAAGTCCTACTTCTGTTACCCAGGATAACACCAAAAGGGTTGCATGATGGCGTGCACACAGAATTGGATGTTATTTACTCTCTAATACCCAACCCACTCCCTAAACTACCTTGTACTTTTATCCTCATTTACAATTTCCCTCAATATCTAAACACTTAAATCCAAGGTAATGTGCTTTTAAAAATTGGCTTGCTACAATGTTCCACTAAGTGAGTGTCACTCTTTACTTACAGTAAGATTTCTCCTGTACTTATATAGCTGATAGTTTATTTTTGCTCCCCTGGCAGATCGGCCTTATCGTTCAACCCACTCCATTCACCCTCACTATGCTTGGGCTCACTCTCCTCCCCTTATTCCTTACATTTATACTTATTCTAGCCACTCCACCTTCCCATAATCCCTCTTCTTCCCTCTTCCCATCAGCCACTCCTCCTCCCTCCCTCCCTCTTCATCACTTCCCTTTAACTTACTCTTCTTAAACTTAGTCCTCACACTACAATGCCTATTATGCCTCCCCTGTTCTACCACACATTTCTACTATTCCCAGTTACCCTACTCCTTCTAACTTAGACATATGACAATAATTAACCCCCAATCTCTTCCTCCCCAAACAAATTCCTTAACTTGTCCTAGACTCCCCCTACTCAACATTTACTATGTAACCTTGTGGAGTTTTTCTCCCCAGGACTCTGCCGAAAAAGGACACCTGGTGTCCATTCGGCAATCCTGGTAAACAAATGTTAATAAATAAATAAAATAAATATATCTCCTAGCCTATACCACATTAATCCCATTCTCTGTACTAAAATCAATATTCTCCCTACAGACTTTACCTTATATTATATTTTCAACACTCACTACCACTTCTTACACCTTATACTTTCAAAACTTCAGTCCATTATACTCTGCTTTACTCATACCCTTTCCATGCTCTCCCATTCTGGTAACATCCACCCAAATCCTGGGCCTTGCACCACTTATTCTAGCTTCCATAAAAATTCTAAATCTCTTCACCTAACCACTTTAAATTTCCAAAGAATCTGCAATAACACCCCTGAACTGCACTCCTGGCTCTCTCAAAATAAAACTGACATCCTAGCTGCACACAGAAACATGGCTAAAACCCTCTATTCAGAACTCAGAGATTCTCCCTCCAAATTTTAGCATAATCAGGCCAGATAGACCAAACAAAGGAGGTGCTATAGCCATCATTTACCCCAACACCCTCAATATATCTCAATTTAAAGACCACATCCCTCAATTCCAAAATGCTGACATTCTTATCTCCTTTCTCAATATCAATAGTTCTAAAATACTCTACATAACTGTCATATACATCCACCTGGAAGTAACATTCCTATTCTGGAAGATATCTTATCTTATCTTGGATTTCTTGTACTATAACAAATGAAACTATAATCCTTGGTGACATGAGTATAGATTGGGCCTCTATCTCCTCTAACCAATCATGCTCTATCATTAACTTATTTCACTTCACCCAACTTAATAACAGAGTCAACACTGGATCCATCTCAGACTGGATTCTAGTCTCAGATCTCTCTAAGTTCTTTACCTCCAGCACCATGCCCAACTCATTCAGTAACCATCTTCCTGCATATACAAATTGAACCTGTACATCCTTACCAAAAAATCATAACTTCAGCTAATTCACAATCTGTCTAAATTTAACCCAGTCACTTTTTAATAACATCCTGGGGAATACTGATTGGAGTTTCCTGAAAGATATTCCTTTAGATGATGCACTGCTTTACTTTAACAATACTTTTCTATCACTTCTAGATAGATTAGCCCCTGCCAGAACCAAAAGAATTAAAACTAATCATGCCCCTGGTTAACAAAAGCTACTAAAGAAACCATGACTAGCATGTATAAAGTATGGAAACTCTGGATTAAATCTAATAATACTAGTGACCTGATGCATTACAAACAGTTCCGTAACCAAGTTAAAAAAAATTGTCTCTAAAGATAATATAATAAAATAAAAGAGCACAAACGTTGCGAGTCCACAGTACTCTTATACGTTAGCAGCTGTGCTGTTGATGCTTACAACTCCGTAACTACACAAAACCCTTGCTGTTTTTTTTTTTCTCTCGACAATGCTATACAAATTTAGGAAAGGAAACGAGCAAAGTAACTTTGCTGAGAGGCTACTCTTGACTGAACAGCACTCCAACCCGCATTATTAAAGATACGCTCTGCAGTTCTGAAATATCTGCTTCAAATTGGGTAACACACCTTGTTTCTAAAGATAAACAGCACTATTTCTGGAACCAGCAAATAAATAGGAAGAATAACCCTAAACAATTCTGGTTCTTTATCAACAATCCTTTGAATTCCTGTACTAAACCTAACCGCTGCCCATACCCTGGTACTCTTCCAGACCAAATTGCAAGTATTTTTATTCCTTCTTCATTGACACCATTGTCAATATTACTGCAACTTTTTTCCCTTCCCCTCCCCAATAAATCTATTTCTGCATCCCTCCCTTCCTCCCAACATAGTCCTCTTTAGAACTCTCCCATCATTCCAAATAATTCACCCCATCCCTCTCTAACTACCTTAATTTTACCTAGGCATAGCTTACAACAGACTTCTCAACTCCACTTCAGTCTCTCTCCCATCCCCACCTCTTTCATTAAAAAACTTTTCAAGAAATTAAAGCCATGCTCTACCTCTGTTGATAGAATTCCTGTCAAGTTTCTAAAACTTGCTGCAGACTCAGTCACTTGTCCTATTATCATTCTGATAAACAGATCTATTCTAGAATCTCACATCCCTAGCCTCTGGGAAAAAAGCCGTCATCCTACCACTTCACAAAGGCAGCCTCTCTACCGACATCTCTAATTTTCGACCCATGGCTATGTGTGCAAAAACGGGTCTATATCAGTCCATCGAAACAGCTGAATATCAAATACCAGATGTTTGAACTGTAAAGTTCACACTGGTAATCGCGAAGCCACGGAACACCGAATTATTTTCCAGGGAAAGAATTTGGTGGGCCGTTTCTGTGGCTTTGCGATTATCAGGACTGTGGTGGGAAGTTACGGGTCAGGTTCAGGTAAGTGTGCAATTGTGTGGACATTAGGAATAGGGCATGGGTTAGGTGAGTTAGGGTTAGGGCGTGGGTGAGGTGGGTGTGTGATAGTGAAAGACTTTAGGGTTAGGGTGGGATAGGTGAGTTAGCGTTAGGGTGCGGGTCAGGTGAGTGTGCGATAGTGGTGGACCTTAGGATTAGGGTTTGGGGTAAGGTAAGTGGATAGGTAGTAGTGTATGTACAGTTTAGTGTAGGGTTAGATGTAGGATTTTGAGTGTATGTGTGTGGACTGATGTTGTTTTGGTGTGTTTGTGTTGCGTGCGTGTTTCTTGGAACAGCAATTTTTTTCCCTGGAAAAAAAAGTCGATGTTCTAAGACTTCAATGTTTGTGCAGTTCGTGGATTGAAGTTTGAACATATGGTGTTCAAACTTCAGACGTTTCGATGAACTAATATAGACCCAAACTAAACTCCTTGACTTCCTTCTAAAATACAATATTCTTTCTCCTACTCAGCATGGGTTCCATCCAAGACATAGTACATCTACTGCACTAATTTCCTTCTTAGACATAGTCAATAAGGCCTGATACTCAGGAAATATTATATCTGCCCTTTTTTGGACTTAAGAAAAGTGTTTGATACCATCTCTCGCCCTATCCTCCTTCAGCATAGGTCTATCTCCTCAATCTCTTAACTGGTTCAAAAGCTACCTCTCCAACAGAGAACATGCTGTTAAATGGCATAACTCCATTTCCCTGTACTTGCAAAACCCTACAGGAGTACCCCAAGGCTTTGTTTTAGGCCCTATTTTGTTTAACGTCTTTATCAACAACCCACACCAATACATCCAGCAGGGCTCCTTAGTTCAGTATGCAGACAACTTTACTATAGTCTACTCAGCCCAAAATGCAGATATATTACAGCAATTCACCCATGCTACATTTCTTAATGTGGAAAAATGGCTTCACAAAAATCACCTCTCTTTAACCCTAAAAAAACTAAACTTATGTTATTTACTCCTAAGAGAAACACTGCTATTAACTGAGCCAAGTTTGAAATATTGTCTGTTATCTCTACCGAAACTGAGTTAGTAATTCAAACTAAATTGCTAGGGATAATAAATGATGAATATTTCATATTTGATCTTCATATTCATAACAATATAAGCAAGACTCACAAAAAACTTGGGGTGCTTTATAGACACAACAAATTCCTCTCCCTCCATTCCAAACAAACATTGTCACTATCTTACCTTTTACCATCACTAACCTACAGTGCTCCATTACTATTTAACCTGCAGTCTTCCTTGATAAGAAAACTAGAAATATGTTATAATCTTCTTCTGGCTTTTGCCCGGTTAGGGGTCACCACAGCAGATCACCTGTCTGCCCATGATTGGCAGTGGAGTTTTATGGTGTCAAGTTGCCAGCCTGGTGCCCAACCTTCCACAGAAGGCACACACACACAGACACACTCACACCTAGGGCCAATTTAGAGTGTCCAGTCCACTTACAGCATGTCTTTGGGAGGAAACCGAAGGACCTGGAGGAAATCAATGCAATCACAGGGAGGACATGCAGACTCCGCACAGAAGGCATCCCAGCTGAGGATAGAACCGGAGAACCTCTTGCGGTGAGGCAACAATGCTAACCGCTTCACCACCATGGCCACACAGAAATATGTTATAATAAGACTGCTAAATTTTCCACAAACAGTCACCAATCTACACACCACTGCATTGTCTTAAAACAATTAAAGTGGCTGGAACACCCTCAATACATTCTCCTCCTTCAACTCACATTTACACACAAACTGATTTATAAGCCTCAGGACTGCCCTGCTCTCAGCTCCTTATTTTCCCTCTACAACCCCTCTAGGCCCTTAAGATCTGAACACCAATATCTCCTTCAAGTTCACAAAGCCAAGCTACCCATAGGTCAGCTATTGTACTCTTGGAGTATTGCCAAAACCTGGAATGATTTACCTCCTTCTACCAACATACAACAATGCCCATCTGCCTTTAACAATGAGCTACACAATCATCTTCTCTCTAAATGGACATGTAACTGTTCATTCACACACTCTGACATTAATTAACCGCCCCCCAAATGAATCTTAGATGCTTCTCTTGATGCCTTTCACACTCTTAATACCCAATTTTTTTGCATTCTGCTCTGTACTACATTCCATGATATTATTGTTTTCTTATACTATGACTATGTGCAACCTTTTTTGTAATAATTCTGTTTGTATCAGATGTATGACAAGTTATGTAATTTCTATGAAACATTTGAATTTTGTATAATCTTTCTTGCTACCTTGAAATTACTTTTGTTGCTCTTTCTTTATATCGTAGCTTTTCTCTCCAGGCCTCCACGGAAAATGGGCTTCCCGGGCCCAGTGGACTTTCCCACTTATCAAATGTAAATAGATAAATAAAATTAAAATATAAAAAGGGAGGGGCTCCCACACAAAATGCCCCACTTCTCCCACATCTGTCATTCCTCATGGTTATTCTTGTGTGTTTTCCTCAAAATATGATTCCCTCTTTACTACCTTGAATAGCCTTATGAAGTCATCTTAATCATTCTTGTGACACTGAGGCATCTGTGTATGGCCCTTTAACAATAGCTCCGTAATGTGACTAATGCCTGTAACACTGTGGCAATAATTTACTCTGCAGGCCTTCTCCCAGAATACCAGCCTTATATTGTTTCTAGTACATGGCTAAGTAACCACAGGCCACATTGTGCCACCATATTCTTGATACTCAATGGTGCATCTTAGCGCAGCAAATCTTTCTCAATACCATTTATAATCTTAATATGGTTTACTATCAATATGTCGAAAGGCAAAATAATTTCCATTTGACATATCAAAAGCAAACTTCGAAAGTCAAAATACAGAACAAGTCAGAATGTTGAATCAGCTGAACAAATTCAGCAGATTTGACATTCCCCCAGATTTACTAATCTTCTGTGTAAGACTAGATTAGTCTTACACGGAAGTGCCAGTGTAAGAGTATGATGACAGCACGCCATGCATATTAATGAGGGTGCGCTGCCTCAACTCTAAAGCTTACACAGAGCATGGATGAGTGTAGGGGGCATGTCGGACTGCCGAGCAGTCCAAAAATCCATGCCCCTGCAATGAAGAAACGCCACAATATCGAGTTACATGAGCGAGTCCGCTCACATGTGCACAACGTAACACTACACTCCCCCATATGTTAAACAACTGACAAAACTAAAAATAAAAATGTTTTTTTTTCTTCCGATATAGCTACCCGTATTTGGCTGTGTTTGCGCGGGTTTGACCACTGCTTAGCTACAGTTAGCAGCTTAGACACCAGAAGAGGATAATATCAAAAATATATGCAAGTCAAGCAAAATAGTGATAGCGTAGTGATTAGAGCCTTCGTGCAAAGCGGAGGCATTCCCGGTTTGAGTCCCACTACTGCACATTCCATTTTCTGTGGGAAATCTGTATACAAAAATATTTCCTGACATTTTTTATGTATAAGTTTAGTAAAAAGCATTGAAATGTTAAATGTAGTAGTGAACAGATTATATATACATGAAGGTGAAATGGTTATGCATTCTGAGGCATGAGTACCCTATTTTAAGCAATATAAAGCACTGCTAAGCACATGTTACCATTACTTAGCATATTTAAATACAATTGCGTGTAGCTGCACACACTAACTAGCACAACCGCAATGTATTTACGCGTAGCTGCGCACCGCGCTAACCAGCACAACATCAAGCAACGTTGAGGGACGTTGGGCAAAGTTGGGCAAAGTTGAGCAAAGTCGGTTAAACACGCTCACACTGACTTTACTGTACTTTAACCAATCAGGTCTGCCCAGCAGGAAAATAAAAAGAAGTGACAGGGCTCGAACTCAGGATACTGTGCACTAGAGTCACAGTACTTAACCACTAAGCCATGACAGCATTTCACAAATATGCACTTTCAACAGACACATATCTATCAAAGGAATTTTAAACATTACCAACATCAGCTAAGCAGATGTTCCTGCAGCTGAGTTTTTCCAAAACTGGCCTATCACAAATAAGTGCAGGAAATGAGACATATTTAAGCTCCACAGGCGGGAATACTTGCTATAACTGGTTGTAGCTTCCTTCTGCAGTCAGCATGGCTGGTGTTGGAGAAGGCACTCAATTCTTAGCGCAACGCTGGGGCATCCAGGAGTCCAAAGTAATGGTTTGGCTCCTTCTCCACAATCATGAGGAAAGACTACTGTGGGGCCAGTATCAGGGTACCCAATATAAAATGGAAACCTGAAACAGTCTTTCCCATGATCTCACCAGTGCCACTGGTGTTCCTCATACTGGTGAGCAGGTCAGGCACAATTATTCTGACCTGAAGTGATGTAGGGAGGATCAACAGGACCAGTTGATCTAGGAATCCCATACGATGCCTAATGCCCCAGTACTGAGTAAGTGGCCATTGTATTACGTAGTTAAGAATTGCTATGCTTGTCTGTATTATGGATAGGTATGTCTCAATATCAGTGCATTTACTTCACAGCTGCAGGTGTCCGGGCTATGAACCAGCAAGCCCATGAAGATAGGCTGCAAAGGCTGCGTCATGAGGCAGGTTAGTAATTATTCTGCATGCACTGTTATATAAAATAAATGAGAGAGCCTTCAAAAAGTCTTTTAACCCAATAAATAAAGGTGTAATAATCCTTTAATAAATGTATGATTCATGGAGTGCGTCTGTGTCATTTTCTTTGATATGTTGTTGTTCTGTTGCATTCTACAAATAGCAGTGCTGTATTAATCAGTGTCAACCCACACTTGGGTAGGCCCATATAACGTGGATGAAGGGAGTGCCAGTATCTTGCATGCATATGTACAGCCCTCAACTGTTGGTTCATGGCCAGCATGTACAGGTTAATCTGGCACATGCGTAGCTTGGTATTGTGTTTACCAAAAATGTCAGTGTGCTGCCAGAAATGTAGGGAGCTGTTAACATATAACTGATACTTTCACCTGAACATATCTGGATAATTATATGAAAGTAGATCTGTCAGTGTACCATCTTAGCAGTAATGTGTGTGAGCAGCTCTCAAAATATGTTGCAGTAACATCTGCATCTTGGACAGTTTGTATGTAAGATACAGCTCATGTATATAATGATCTAGCAAAATTCAACTGCACAATATAAGGACATTGGGTAGTGTAATAATACATGTAAGGGACATATAACTGAAGTTAATAGGAATGTAATGAAAACTAGAAAGGTATATAAGTTGTTAATTGCGCTATCTTTTCCCACCCTAATGTATGTGCATAAAAAATGCAATTCCACACCTCAATCAGTATGTCTAATCTCAAAACATTTGTTGTGACATATGTCCCATTGGTTTATAAATATTTGCATTTATTTCTATGCATGTGCCCTGTTAAAATACCACAATATTGGTGGCCTGTTGCAATGAATTCAACCTGCATGCTGTTGTAATGTCCACTAATGTTCTATATATGCATGTGTTATGCTTGATTTTCAACTGTTGAAAATCTGGTCTTTTGGTTTAATGGTAATACTTCTGCATGCTGTTATAACTAATTTGGAATGCTGTTGACTGCTATTAACCCATATCTCTATTAAACTCTCAAAACATAGTTCGTATGGGAAGGCCAGTCCCAGCGGACCCACCTGTCCCACCTCAGTTGGCCATGGAACCTGGCACCAGCAGATCTGGTGCCCAGCCTGGGACCTCCTCCTCCACTGGCCCTGTGCCACCTTCAGGTGGAAGCGCTGCAGGGGATGGGGCTCGGCCTCCCCACACAAGCGTGGGTGGAGGAGCACCTATCACCCTTCGAATGGTCTGGGCTGTGGTGCGTAGAGAGATTGAACGTTCTGTTGCAGAACCTCTATGTCAGCTTGAGGCCTGAGTGGTGCCCCTCCTACACAGCCCCCAGCACAGCCACCCTCTGGGCCGTGAAGGTGCAGTGGTGACTGCCCATGGGTGGGGACCTCAGTCCCACTGTTTCCATCTGGGGGCTAATGGGATTGCGATTTCCAAACATCCCTCCCCATCAAAGGTGTTTACCCACCACATGTGTCATATACCACCCCTGTATGTGTCTTGTTTGTTTTGTCTGTTTACCTTTACCTCCCCAACCTACCTCCCCAAATATACCTACTTCCCCTACCCCACATTCCACTCTGACCTGAAAAAAAAATAAAAAAAGGGCAATCTTCTCCCAAAAAAAAAATGTGCAAACCCACTTACAATTGCTTAAAAGTGCTTTAGTCACTCTGTATGTGAGGGCCCTTGTTCTGCTCTGGAGCAAAATAAAACCCCTCTGTAAGTCTCGAACCCCAGACCCTGCACAAACTACATAACATGAAGTACCACTAAGCCACTGCAAATATACATCAAGGTGTTGCTTAAATAATTGTATCATGCATTAGAATGAGTGAATGTAAAGGAAAATTAGGAATACCATACCACACAACTTGTTCTGTGGATGTTGACCAACAGTTGTTGTGGGATTACATTACATGACTGTGATAATAGAAGCAGCCATTCTAGCAGGAAATAATGTTACACCATCACTTTACAACCCCACACAGTATCACAGCAGGACAAACACTGGCATATCTGTTTAGGGCAGAGGCTATACCTCCCAACTGTTCCTAATTTTCAGGGATGTCCCTGATTTTGACACAAAAGTTAGCTCTGTCCCACTGAATCCCTCCTAAAACTACTGACTTTGGGCAGAAAAGTGGTGAATTACACTCAATGAATAATGACAATAATTAAGAGTTAGACACTTCTTTTACTTCAGAAAAGGAGTATTAATTCATATGCTCTGATTCTCTCAATGTTTCAACTTAATGGCACTAATATTTTAAAGGTGTCCTTGATTGTCCCTGACTTTTTCTTGACTTTTCCTGAGTCTGTTGAAATATGTACCTGATTGGTTGAGAGGTCTGGCAGAGACAGAAACACAGAGGCATATTAGCCTTTCTGCTCTTACACACTGTGCAAATAGCTTTGGAAGCAAACCCTTATGTAGGAATACAACACTGAAATACAAATGGATGTAGCCATGTACTGGTAGCAACCAACTGTAAGAATGCCATTGCTCGATTGCTGAAAAGACCTGTGTGGTGCACAGACAAAAAATAACAGGCTACTCTGGCTATCATGTGGATAGGTCCACAGTTGGGAGTTATGCAGACAGACTACTTGCCTTGATAAACTAATATGTACACAGCAACCCTGTAAGTCCAGCAAGATAAAATCCACACAATACTACTTACGCTCTCTGTACTTCTGCAACCCTACCCAAATGTAGAATATACCCGTGTGTGCAGGGTCTACCAAGGATGTAGGTAAGCATACTCACAGTACTGAAATGTGTCCAGTTTTTCTGAGCAGGTTGAGCTAATGTCAACACTAAAAAAGCACAAACTGTTTAGAACTGAGTAAATGAATATTCACAGTATAGCAGTTCACAAACAATCCTTTTGCCAAAGGAATACATCTCTATAACTAGCTTTGTATGTTAATCAATTGTAACAGTTGAAAATAAAGTACATCTTTCCATGTATCTTGGGGTAGCATTTTGAGGGGTGAGTATATGTCTACACTGACAAGTAGGTACTGGAAGCAGCAACATTAGGTCTGAGTACAAAATGTAAATCTCTGGCTACACCCTTGGCTTCTGATATAAGAATTATATCAACCTTCTCTCTTAAACAATGATGTCCATACCAAACAAGGGTGATCTCCATCTTGGAAAGCTGAAAGAGCCATGCCTACAGGAGTCAGCAATTTATAGTACTGGGTTGCTATGACAGTGATTTCTGCAATTACTACACAGCAGGCTGCATGCAATTAGCAAATGATGGCCACTAATTGGTGCAGAGGCCATCACATGCTCATGTGCACATTCCTACAAAAGCAGGCTGCAATCTCTTCCAACAAACTCAATCACTCTATTGCAGAGACTGACAGAGAGAGAGAGAGAGAGAGACAGAGAAAAGGAAAAATAAATATTACCAAATTATACAAAGGAAAGGTATGTGGCACATATGTATTTACTGGCATGTAGTACATGTTATTGAAGAATAGTCTACATAATGTGAAACATTCATATGTGGCAGCAGTACTTCTTTATGCACAGATGTTCTGCTTAACTACTGCTATGGACAATATTGTGTGTACCTGTGGAGAGTGGGACATACCTGCGAAATGTGTAGCTCAGCATTAAATGTCAAAGATCTGATCCATGTTATCTGTGTTCTGTAGAGTAGTGTGACCAATGGCCGTTGGTGGGATTAGCGTTGACATTATATAAACATGGGTGTGATAGAACAACACATGCATGATAGTCATATTAAAGTGTAGCTGAACACTGGCAACTGCTGTAGCAGTCTAGTATGCTTATCTAGCATCTGTTGCCATATATACCCCCCTAATGTTAGTCTGTGTTCATATGTGACACCTGTTTGTGTTGCAGCAAGGCCTAACAGTTCAGCTGTGAAGTCCAGGGACTTACAACAGTGTGGACCATGTGTGTGTATACCACACACATACAGAGACAAATATATGTGTCATATATATTCACATCTGTATATGTATATAGAGCAGGGGACATATTGCAACTGTTTGCGAATGGGGGAGATATATATGTTGGTGAAGGTTGTTATGCGCATATTTGTATGTAGGTTTTAGTGTGTGACAAACAAGACAGCATACAGTGTTGGTATATGACACGTGGTGATTAAACACAGTGGTTGGTTTGTTCAGTTTGCAATGTTGAAGCCAGTAAGGCCTGCTAAAGCTACCTGGGCTGTGAACACCTTCAATGCATTAATCCCAAGACTGTGCGATTTTATTACATTACTGTACACCTTACATCCTTTATATAATTGATATTCTCACTATGAAAGGTGAAATGTATATGTGCCTACATATATATGTATATGTAGACAAATGGATGTGTATAAATATATATATATATATATATATATATATATATATATATATATATATATATTTTTTTTTTTATATATACTCATACACACCTACATCTACTTGTTGCAATAGATTCTCTGTACTGTTGACTGACTGTGATGGTCAATATGTTTGTGAATACATCAAAGATATGTATCTGTGGGATTGCTTAGTGGGAAACTGTTTATGTTATGGGATTATGGGTCCTTGCTTTGATCCTAGCAAAAGCTGTGCATTCTGTTGCTAGGCAGAGCAAGTGCTATTGCATATAGTTTGATTAAGTCCCTTGGTTTTAACTAGGGTGTGTCATTGGAGGGTAAAGCACTACATCTATGATTACTGATTGGTACCGAAGTTGAATGCAAATCCTGTGTGTACTGTAGTATGTATTGAAGCTCTGGGCCTGTACAGCAAAGTATGGTGTATGTCCACATTGCTTGCATCCACAGTTTTGTGTGGTCCCTGTATTCATCACAGATTACATTTCTCAAGATTAAGGTTGTGTAAGTACTGACACACAGTAATGTATAGTACACACTGAAAGCTTATCTGGGTTGTCATACCTTTGTGTCCTGTAATTATGTCTGATGTGTGTGTGGGTATGTCTGTAACATGTCCTTTGACATATGTGTGGTAATACATATAACTGCATATCTAGAAACATTTATAGTGTACTACAGCAGTATGTGACCTATATTCCCAATTGTGCACATATTTTGGCCATGGGTTTGGCATTAGCAAGTTGTGTGGTATAACAGTAATACATTTACTGGACCTTACACTGATTGTGATGGATGATATATTTCTTTACACATCAGCTTGATGTATATCTGCTGTGGCTAGGTGGTGCATCATGTTGCATGCAGTGTGCCAGGCACTCTTGTATAGTCTTATATAGTGATTTTATTTTGTTGCTGTGCAGAACATGGTTCATTAGATACAGAGTGAGCAAGGCGCTTTCAAGCAGTTGTGGGGTGAGCAGTGATAAATGACAGTTACAGTGTTTCACTCTCGGTTAGCTTATAGGTTGCTATATATGGCAGTTCAGTGATATCTGTACTGTACTGTATAATGTTAAATGTGCCATATGACTTGCTCAGACATATTTTTGAATTTATGTTTTCCAGGGATCATGGCACACCACAGGAACCCGAGTTACAGTAGTGCTGAAGATGATATCATTACTAGCAGTATGATTCAGCACTACCGTCTTATGTTCTCATGAACCAGCCAGGTCCAGCAGCAGCATACTGCAATGTGGCAAGATGTTGTTTGCAGGGTCAATGAGGTAGGTTTGTATAACCAGACATATGAGCAGGTACGCCACCACTGCAGTGATCTTCTCAGACATGTCCGTCAGCATGCCGCTGATGTGCATAGACAGCAGCTTGCAACAGGAGGTGGTGTTAATATCCAACCCCCTCACCAGAGTAGAGGAGCTGCTCATGAGCCTGGTGGCACCTGCCCAACAACAACAGCAGCAGACATACACCATAATGGAGGTTGGAGCCACCCATCAAGCACACATGGAGCATGCAGGTAACATAGCATATCTGTAGACTACTGTTATCTGTATTGGTAGATCATGCATATGTGAGATGTGGAGTGTGTCGTTCAAAGATGCGGAGCCTGTTGTTGTGCAATACTGATCATTTGGAACATAATCTGTAGCCCTGTGAATGTAAACTGTTGTTGTACTGTAAGATTGCAAACACACAGTAGCAATTCCACAGTTGTGGCCACTGACAAACTGTCTCATCTCTATGTAGGTAGCTCTGGAGTGACATCAAGGTGGCGGACAGATGCTGGTGAGTGTGTTCTACATTTATTATTGTAAATAAAAAGTGCATATCATAGTTAAGGTGTAGGCCATGTACACATGTAACACATCTACCCATGATGCATGCTGTGCATGTTTGGTGTAAGAGCACGCACATCTCATTAATGAGATTAGCTGCCTCAAACACATGCAATACCCAGACCATCTCAAACAAATGTGGCTAGACTGTAGTGACCATTGGATAGGCACAGTTGATACTCAACATGCACATAACATACATGTCTATGTCATACACAGAGCATTTTAACATGCTACACATGAAGGATTCCCAAACCCTCTGTAAAGACACACTCCAGTATCCAAAATCTCATACACACTTTACACATAATATACCTGAGGGGTAGAGGCCTATCCTTGGGCATTTAAACACTCTGCAATACACTACACATTCATGTCAGGGAATGCTCCTTATTGGCCTCCTTACAAACTCACGTAACAACTGGTTGTGAAATGGTGAATTTAGCCAAGGTAGTACAGTTCCGGCACAGCATGATTAGTGCTGGTTTGTGAAACATTTGTAGCCTTGAGTGACCACCTGATACTTCATGATAATGGCCTATGGTACTATACCCCATCCAGTTATTGTAACCACAGTACTACACATAGCTGTCATTGCTACACATCATAATGATGCATGTGTGCACACATATGCACCTCTAAACGATATGCATACCAATCACCATTTGCACAACTGACACATATATGTCTTGTGATGCTAGTGAGTGGCTAGGTCATATGACACATATTGGGTATGTGTAGTGTTTAAATATGTAGTTGTGTTTTAGCATGCTATGTCATGTATGAGACTGGCATGTCCACAATATGATCTGCACTCACCATAAGTACCGTACATTGGGTATGTGGCCGAATGGTATTCCATCATTTATCCATGCACCACTGATGATGTTGTGTGAATACTCATCATGCATGTGCTAAAAATGTGTCCACAAGTATTTGCTAAAGACACAGAGGCTGTAATCAGTATTGGATACATATCTGACACACAGATACACATCCAGCAATGGTATGTACACCTGTGGGTTATGGTGCACAGTACATCACAGGGTTATGAATACCTGCACAGCAATGTTGTGTCCATGTATACATTGTGTTCCAGGGGGATGGCCATCACCGAATAACAAAACACATGCATCAAAGCCATGTATACTATTTGTAACAAGAACTGACTACACTTATACTGCATGCTGTTGAGCAACGCATGTCCTGCATGCTGACATGTGTGATATGACTGTTTTGCTTGTGATACTGTACCCCACCATCACCTGCTATTGTGTATGTTCTCTGATTGCTGGTGTTGTGTGTGTCTGCTTTCGGGAGGAGTGTAGTTTTGTGTGTGTGCATGTGCACATGTGTGCACGTGCACATGTGTGCATGTGCACATATGTGCATGTGCATGTGCGCATGTGTGCATGTGTCAATGTGGTCTGAAGTCATGTTCAGGTCTTAAAGTGTATTTCCTGTTTTCCTCTCACAGGTGGCTAGGTGGGGCTGGTTCAGTACAGCAGGGAACCTGATTTCACTGAGAAAGACAGTGATGATGAGTATAGGTGTGTTGAGGCACAGACAGGTTTGTCAGGGTCTGTTGTTGGGCCACAATTGACAGTACACAAGTCTCCTCCCCATCCATGCACACAGTCATACTGCCTGTACATCCATCATCACCATTGCCCTTAGTTGAGGGACAGTGAATGATTGGCACTGGCCAGGACATTGTGGTATATATGGCACATGTATCAGGACACAGCAGCCATAGCCAGATGTCTGGAATAGTACCACATTGGCAGATGCCCAGGGGTTCTCATCAGAGCACTGCTGGTCATCATGCTCCTGGCAGACGTGCCACACCTCTTTCTACCACACGCATGTTCCAGGCTGTCATGGAGGCACAGACACAAATGGAGCGGTACACCATACAGGGGCTAAGGGCACAGAGGGCTCATTACACCTCTGTAAATTACAGTATCCGTGACCTAGCAGGTGCCATATGTAACTACACTGAGGTCATTGATAGACATTGGGGTGAGACATTGGATGTCCTCCACAATGTCATGTCCATGTGTCAGGACAGTGTGGGATGGTTGAGACGTCAATGTGGACGTATGCCAGCAACATCACCAGCTGGAGGTCGCCGTGGTCATCCAGCAAGTCACAGCCACTCCCGTAGTGCCAGTACCAGCCCCAGCAATGTTGGGGGGCTGTCCATAGCCCGTCCTAGCAGACCACATGCACGTGGCACTGGCCAGTCCCAGCAGGGACCTGGATCCAGTGGACATATGGCAACCTCTTCAGATAGTACCCGATCTGGATTAGTACCTGATACTGTCTGTAGCACCCCTGCCAGGCACAGGTTCCATATACGTGGCCAGAGATGGTGATCTGTAAAGCTTGCCAGGTACAGTCTGTAGCTGTCTCACAAATCCCCTTATATGGCAGCCACATGGTGGAACTATGTGCGTGCAGACACACACACATAATCCAGAAACTTAGGGCAAACACATGCCCGCACACATGACAGCAACATTGGCCCATAACAGTACTTATGGCCCTCATACACACACTCACACACACACATGTCGATTGTATGGCTCAGTGTTGGTAAATCAACAACACACGCTGTGCATATGATGAAACCTGTGCCACCTCCTGTCATCTGTAACATTGATGCAGGAACAGGCTAACATGGTGCTGATGCACAGGGTGACTTTAATAAAGTATAGCAATGGGTGGATGTGTAGCATGTTGTCAGCAGTAAAGTGTAATTATATCCTAGAAGGTGTAGCTAAGCAGGCATGATGCTTTAAATCTGTAATTAGCAAAGTTGTATTGTTTTCACCAGTGTTTATTGCAATTGTGTTTTGTTTGCTCATGTGCCACTTGGCTGATGTGTGTAGTTGTGTCAGCATGCATTATGCAGTGGACAGTAAGTGTGGGGTGTGTGCAACACACGTTTGCAGGTGTCCATTTGTAAACATGGTGGAGGTGCACTGTCTGCATGTACATGCATATTGGACACATGGGCAGGGTGACATGCCCTGTATTGGCCAGTGTTAACACTCCATAGTTTCTATTGGTGGCCAGTATGCATTGTACTACACACATTTTGGAACTTGAGTACGCATGTGTGTGTATGACATGGGTTGACATTGTGGTGTGGGTGATGCTGTTGTTGCTATCTGTCATTGGTTTGCATTACTAAGGTTAACACTGTCCCAGCTGCATAATCCTTTAGTAATGCACACTATTCACCTATAGGGTTGAATGGACCGTGCTATCACAAACACAAGAAATTCTCACTTATACAATAAAAGTGCATTAGTCTCATGGACCCCTACCATAAACTAAATATATAATAGAAGGTGTGAAGTTGTACCAAAAAAGAGATACATACCAAGAAGGGATAACCTCTCTGGTCAGTATCATTGGGAAAATACAAGCCCTCATTAAACATACAAGGCAAGCTTCAAAATACAAAATGGCAAGGATTCCAAAGACAACATTAAAGCTTTATTTAGTGTTGTTTATAATCTACAGGGGAAATCTTAGATCGGGTCACAGTTAATGTAAATGGTCACGAAGTACACTTATCTGACTGACATTGCCAATTTCTTGTCAGACAGTTTGAATGCAGATTTCACCACCCTGTTGTTACACAAGGGCCACATTTCCAGAACCGAAGAATGTAAAACCTGATGATTCACAGACACTCTAGTTAAAACATCTCTTTACCAAAGTCCAAACCACAGTGGCAATGGTACTGGACAGTGTCCCTGGCTGTGTCATACACAAGCTGACATATGAAGTCACCACTCACCTAAACACTCTGTCCAGATGCAGCCTCTATACAGGTTACATACTTGTGGAATGATGCATGGTAATGGTGTTCACAGTCCACAAGGATTGAACTACAATGTCTTCTTCTTCTTCTCCTTTCGGATGCTCCCATTAGGGGTCGTCACAGTAGATCATCTGTTTCCATTTCTTCCTGCCCTCTGCATCTTGTGCTTTCACGCCATCCACCTGCATGTCCTCTCTCACCACAGCCATAAACCTCATCTTAGGCATTCCTCTTTTCCTGTTACCTGGCAGCTTCATCCATAGTATCTATTTCACAATATACTTTGCATCCTTCCTCAGCCCATGTACAAACCATCATAATCCTGACTTTCTGGCTTGGTCTACTAAACTTCAAACCTGGGCTGACCCTCTAATATATTCTGTCTGCCCTCATCACACCCAGTGCAGATGTTAACATAAATTGATTAAGGGTAGAACTACAACAGATCCTGGAAACTCTCACCCTATAAGCCAGACAAATGTTATCTGGGAGGCTGTGGAGCACAGCATTATGGAAATCATTAACAGAGACATTATGAACCTGCAAACACTGCACCATACCCACTTATTTTCTCTAAAGGCCAGATCATGGCTCCTACACCTGGTAGACCAAGCCAGTTAACAAGGCTATAGGTGAGGGAGGGGAGGTCCACACAGCCAAGCTATAGCTCACCAGGAATTCATACCCATCCCACATTCTGGTATTATACATATCCTCAACAGACTGACCATAAACGATTGTTAGATGATGGATTGACAAGTGACGCACAGATGTAGGACACACAGTAACATTTGCAGCCTCCCTGTACAATTCTATACCAGTAACAAGTGGTTTTCACCTGCACTCAGTCCTGGAACCACTCCTGTTTGGCATATAGCTTTCTTAGGTACAAGCAAACATAGTAGGGATATGTCTGCCCACGTTTGATGAAAATGCATACTGTGGGCTATACTTTATTCTCCAGATGACACACACATCCTCCAAAAGGGTATCATAGAGACAGATACCTGGTGTCAAACTCATGCTGTAAAGCTATAAGCCAAAGAAAGCATAGTTATCCACTTTTAGAAATCAAAGTATCCCCAGAGTACCACATAGGTAGTAGCCCCCAAAATGTGGAACAGGTACTAATGTATACATAGAGCCATGTGTTTAGTCATCTCTCCTTTGATAATCACATTACCAAAGGGTTTTTGAAATCCCTCTGTGGAGCACATAAGCAATAACGGGTTTGCATGCAGATCCACAGAGGCTGTTGCACACCTCTAATAATTAGTCATCTTTGCCAAACTTTGCCTGCTTTGGAACAGGATTCTAAATATACCTCAAGCATAAACCCTCACTCACTCTTCAATAGAAACCGTGATGAGTGGATGTGAAACAGAAGATGTAGCCCAAGGATCACTGCAGTGGCTAAGCTTGTCACGAGCATACAGAAGTGACCTATGGTCTGGAAAGTGCCAGCATGCTCTGGCAAAGATAACAGATGCTTTCACAAAGAAAGCAGAGTACCCACCTATAAAATAATTTAGGTCACATGTATTTATATGGCTTTGCCCCACAGCTACCTTACATGTGTAAGGCACATACAGTTGTCATTGTGATATGTCATACACTAGAGAAATCAAAACCCACTCCACATTGACCAACGGTGTCACACACTCTCACACACAGTCAGCAAGTGCGAGATTCAAACACCTTCCTAACTACATTATAATACTACAGCAGTACACATTTACATGAAGCGCTATACACATTACTGGAAATTCATCTTTCCACAGGTAAATTTGTAGGATGATTACATCATCAGACTTGACAAAGATGAGTATACCACTTTTAAGAGGTGTGAGTAGTCTCCAAAAAGGTTGCTATTTCTTTCTGGAGACACACACACACTTGGCAAGTGCAGGAATCCAACCCTTACCTAATTACATTATGATACTACAACAGTACACATTTACACAACATGCTACACACATTACTGTAATTTCATTTTTCCACAGGTATATTTGTAGGATGGTGACATCATCAGACTAGACAAAGATGAGTATACCACTTTTAAGGGGTGTGACTAGTCTCCAAAAAGGCTGCTCTTCTCCAAGGAGACACACACTTGGCAAATGCAGGAATCAAACCACTACCTAACCACATCATGATATTACTGCAGTACACATTTACACAACATGCGATACACATTACTGGGATTTCATTTTTCCACAGGTATAGTTGTAGGATGGTGACATCATCAGACTTGACAAAGATGAGTATACCACTTTTAAGGGTGTGAGTAGTCTCCAAAACGTTTACTTCTTCCCAGGGAGAGATACACACTCACAAAGTTTGCAAGTACAGGAATCAAACCCCTACCTACTTACATTAGGACACTACAGCAGTATGCGTTTTTACAATGCGCTACACACATTATTAGGGCTTCGTTTTTCCACAGGTATATTTGTAGGATGGTGACATCATCAGACTTGACAAAGATGAGTATACCACTTTTAAGGAGTGTGAGTAGTCTCCAAAAAGGTTGATCTCTTCCCAGGGAGAGACAGACAGACAGACAGACACACACACACACACACACACACACACACACACACACACACACACACACACACACACACACACACACAGTGTTGGCAAGTGCGGGGTTCTTAATCCAAACTAAGTACGTCTTTACACTTCATCAAGCAATATGGAGTTACAGAGTGCAATACAGGCATTACTTGCTGACAGTTTGCCCAAAGTATTTTTTCACATTTGCTAACCTCAGCAGGCTTATCATACTAGGTGTATTGTGAGTGTATTGTATGCATAGGCCATGACCATAGCATATATGGGTTGATGCACCACATGCTGGCACACACAGGGTCAAACCAGTGGCTAAGCTCTGTCAACCCAATAATGGACAATACAGTCAAGAGGAGTAGGGTCAAACAACCACAACACCAACAGTCTCACATAGACCTACAATATAAGCATATAAGCAGGGCGGCGCAGTGGTGCAGTGGTTAACGCTGTCACCTCACAGCAACAGGTTCTCCGGTTCGATTCTCGGCTGGGGTGCCTTCTGTGTGGAGTTTGCATGTTCTCCCTGCATTCTCGTGGGTTTCCTTCGGGTACTCAGGTTTCCTCCCACATTCTAAAGACATGCTTCTGGAGCATTTCTCCCCAGGCCTCCGCTGAAAACAGGATCTGTGGAACCTAGTCAGACTTTCCCGGTCAACAAATGTTAAATAATAAATAAAAAAAAAAGCACCAGCAAAACACACACATAAATACACATTACCATACTCGGAGAATACAAATATTAATCTGAAAAAGAGAGAGTGTCATCCTAAACAGACAAGCAAGCCACATGCACCTCCAAGCACACACCAGAAAACACATAATACACCAAAGCAGTGTGCCTCACAACAGGCCCTAAGGGAAAACAACATACCCAACACACTAGTAATAGGTGACTCCATAGACAGGAACACAGATGTTCCACTCACTTGGCTGGACAAGTGGAAGGTTGCTGTCAGTTGTCTGTGAGGTGCTATGATCTGCCACATAACACAAACACTTGCATCACTCCAGAACAGGTACATATATGACGTGTTCTTTGTACATGTCAGTGTGAATGATCTGAGACATACATCCCAGGACAACATGACAAGAGATATATAGAAGCTCTATGATCATGTAGACCAGATGGTATGACCCTGACCTTGAGTAGCATCTTACCTTCACCTACATGATACTGCAATGTAACAGAAAGACGGTACACTTCAACAATTGGCTGAGCTTCTGGTGTCATTCAAAGGGGATCCAGTCTCTGTCTGCCTGTGATGACATGACAGACAAGCCTCGTTGCTTTGCTACAGATGGTTTGCACCTGTCTCCCCTATGCTTCTGAATACTAGCCATGGCTCTTGCTGTCCTCATATTACCTTTTTTAGACAAGGTTCATAGGTTCATAGGTAGGTATTAGGCTATTGGATCTGGGGCCTATACAAGCCCAGCCAAAAAGTTACCCTGGCTTTTGCCACCCAAGAAATTTATTTTCCTGTGCCACTGTTGAGCAGAGACACAGAAGTGATCCCCGGGGTGAATTTCCTATTTCCCATCCAATCATCAAGACTTTTCTTGAAGAGTGCTAATGAGGAGCTTTGTTTGATATAGATAGGTAGTTTATTCTGGAGTATGGGAAGTCTCTGGGACAGTAATCTATCCCTCCGGCATGTTCTGTTTATTGTGGTGACAAGGTTTAGGTCCTTAGAGCGTGTAGCTCAGAAGGATTGGGATTTCTTTAAGTGGAGCATGTCTAGCAGCTCTAGGTTTGACATAGCTTTGTATGTTAGGCAGAGATCACCTCTGAGTAGGCGATATGCGACAGAGTAAAGCTGGAGATTTTTGAGACGGTCTGTGTAGGGCATGCATTTGAGGCCAGTAATCCTCTTTGTGAGAATTTCTGCGGCCTTTCCAGTTGTTGTAGATGTCTTGTGAGGTACATACAAAAAGGGGCATTGTACTCTATAATGGATCTAATGAGTGATGAGTAGAGGGGAACAATGACCTTTTTTTTCTGCATGAGAAACTTTTTGTGATGAAGTGTGCCATGTAGAAGGATTTCCTGACTACTGTGGCGATGTGATTATCAAAGGAGAGACTACTGTCCACCTGTGTCCCAAGGTCTCTTATCACACTTTCGGTGTTAAGTATACTACCACCTATGTTGTAGTTCATGGGTACAGAGTTTTTAACAAAGAGGATGACAATGCACTTTTTAGCATTGAGCTTGAGGCCCTGGCTTTGACACCAGGCATCTGTCTCAGTGAGGCCCTTTTGTAGGATGTCCACATCATTAGTAGTTTCGATTATGGCTCCTAGTTTGCAGTCATCTGTGAACTTCATTAGCCAAAGACCTTCTGTGTTAGCCTGTACTTCAGGGAAGTAAATACCAAACAGGCAGGAGCCAGGAGTGAACCCTGTGGTACTCCACTTGTCAATGGTCTGAAGTCGGATTTGGAGTCTGCTACTTTCACAGTGTGGGTTCTGTCAGTGAGCCAATTGGCAACCCATCTTGAGACATAGGGATTTATACCTAGTTAGTGAGTTTATGTATAATTCCAGAGTAGGGGATGGTGTTGAAGGCCTTGGCAAGATCTAGATAGGCTGTGTGAACCACCTTACCCTTGTCTATGGCTTTGTTGTCTGCTTCAAAGATGTCTATCAGGTTTAGGAGACATGATCTGCCTTTTACAAACTCAAACTAGTTGGGGTCCAGAGTTTGGAGATTACCAATGTCTTTGTTTATAAGGTCCATGATGA